>NC_133663.1:123740286-123930286 GCF_037893015.1 Macrotis lagotis | reverse complement strand
AAAGGATTGAGGTGGGGGTGGTAGGAATAAAGAGAGGTTTTTACTGGAATAATATTAAATAATATATGACTAGGAAAGAAACATTTACTAAGAATTGATAGTTATTATTTTTATGACTACTGGTCTGAGTAGGAAACTCCTTGAAAGAATGACAATTTTTATTTTCAGGAAGTTTGGAGATAGATAATCATAATTGTAATTACTTCTCTGGAGGTACATTTTCTTTACCGTAAATCTTATTGTTGAAAGTTCAGTATAATTCTATGTAGTAAACAAACAGCAACCCTAAGTCCTTTCTGTATATTAATCACAGCACAAATTATACTAGTAAATCAAAGGTCATTTCCTATTAAGTCTTGTTTAAGAACGTTTTTATTTTATGAAAATGATAAATATGCCATTTAACTGCTCACAAATAATTGTGTTTTTCTAATTTTCTTAAATTTTGTAAAAGTTTGGAACTGAAATCTTTGTCATGCTGCCATGGCCTAGGTCAGAATATTCTAAGAGTTTCTGCAAAGATTAAGGATTCTTCTTAAGTTTATCATCAGAATGATTCAGGTTACTTTAAAGGATAGATGCTCCAGAATTGAAAGACAAGTTCAATCCATTAGATGTGCATCTTTAATTCTACTTACCACTTCAAAAATATCTTATTATCACTGTGATTATACTGTTGTCATCTGCTATTACTACTTTAGTTTGCAATTAAATGTGATGTTCCACCAAGTTTTCTCTGACTTTTTTCCATTTTAAGGTATATTGATTGCATCCCTTTAATCATTTTTATCTTTTCTTGATGCCATCCTTTGCTCATAGTAATGTCTGCAGCAAACCTGTTTTGACACTATTTGTTAATAAGATATTTTGCTATATGAAACTAAGCCTTCCTAATTTAACCAGGGCTTCTAGGACTTGTAGGTCTAGGGTTGGGGCTTGAAATACTTTATTTATTTTGCCACAATATGCTGTCAGAACTGTAATAGTATATTATTTAAAATCAATATAACATTATGTTTCTTCTGGAATACTTTGAAAGAAGTAAGTACAATTTTTTTTGTGTCTTAAGTTTCAAAACTAAAACAATTCTTCCCCCCCTCAAAAAAGTAGTTTAGCATCTCTACAGTAGAAGAATTAATTTGCTTAGTTTGGATGACTTTTTTTCCCACTAATCTGGATGTTAGTTCTCTTGTTCCTTATACCCCTCTCTTAACTAAAAAGAAAAGAAAACCCAAAGGAAGAAACAACACAGGTAGAAAAAGACTATATTAGAAGGTAACTTAAATAATGTCTGTTTTTTTCTAATCTCAGTATTCATAACCTTTTATAAAAGTAAATGTTGCTATTACCATATCCTTGAAGATATTTCCAGTGTTCATATGGGGAAACTGAGGAACCGTGTTATTAATTAACCAAAGACATTTTCCAACTTAATAAGGAAGTTTCTTTGTTTTGACTACCAGTGTAATATTTCTTAATAGCTAAATAAACAGTCAGTCAGTTTATTTTCATTAAAAATTAAAAAAAAAAGATGAAAAGGAGGTATCAAAATGAAATCACCTGTGGGTTTACCAAAGTCTACATAAAGACTTCAGCATGTGATTGGGGGGGCAGGGGGCACAGAAAATGCAGGAGAATACATTTAGAAGTTGTCAAAGGACAAAGGCAGACCTTGATCAGTTTCCTCCAATTATTTATTAAGCTAAGCACTAGATGAATGAACTTGGCTCTTGCAAGGGAGGTTAGTTAATGAACTAGTAACCATTTAAAAACAAAGTAAACTACCAGTAAATCACTTATTTGTAAATCTGAGTTAGTAATGAGTATTACATGAATTCATGTCATATAGAAAAAAATCTTTTTTCCCCTTTCAGATTAATTTCCCCTTTATTTGGGGCTTGGTTGTTAGTTTTTTTTTAAATTTGTTTTCCCTAACACTAGATTATGATTCAGGGTACTTAGAACCCAGGACTTGCTGAAGTTGGACTAAAAGATTTCACTTGATTGAGTAGATTGAATGTGTGTGCACTTTCATTCAAGCCTTTCACTTTCTAAAATCTGTAGATGACATATAACTTTAGTACTGTATCTATAAAAGAAGTATCACTGTAGCTTTTCATCTTTTGTATTATGAGTGGATTCAGAGAATGGATGATAAATTTTTCTTTGCAAAAGACATTATGAATTTATTTATTTTAGGAAAAGAAATGTGAGCCCACTGGGAAAACATGTTTTACCTCTCAGCTTCCCTCTTTTTAGGAAGTCACTACCTTTTGGGATTCTTTAATTAACTAGCCCTCTGAGAAAAACAGGTATTTATTTAGGATTTTACTCTTTGATTAGCTTTCTATGTCCCGGACTTATGTTTCTTGATAGGAACTTTAAAATAAAACCATTCCTCAACTCCGTAATGTTTCTACATACAGGTAAACCAGTTGCAATACAGAGATAGCTTTTTCATGGATCACAAAAAAAAGTACAGAAAGGATAAATTTTTGTATTGCAACAGATTGATGATAGAAGATAAATGTAACATTTCATTTTATCAGCCTTTTATATGCTATGACTTGATGATTTGCCCAGTAAATTATGAGAGAAAATCCAAGTTAAGAATCATGCAAAACTGTTTACCATCCATTTTGATTCAAATCCCTGATTGATGTTGTTACACTTGGTTAGTGATCCTGATTTGTTATTGGCAAGTCTCAACCAAATATAACTATTTTAAATTGGCTATGAAAAAAAGAGTATTCTGATCTAGATTTTGCTTTGCTCATTGAAATCATTTATCCAACTAACCTAGTAGTCTGTCTTCTGTAATATAACCCATCCTTAATGTGCATTGGGAGGTGTTACCCTACATAATGTTCTTAGTTATTTCTTTAACAGTGTTGTACATAGTTGTGGAGATGAAGGTTTACTTTCTGACCTCCACAGATTATTAGCTAATGCTCTGAAGCATGACATTTGATTACCCATAACAATATTTTACATTCTGCAGTTACAAATGTTATTAAGAACTAACTAGGAAATATGTTACCTTTTAGAATCTGTATAGAAACAACTCTGTGTGTTTGTGTGTGTGTGTGTGTGTGTGTGTGTGTGTGTGTGTGTGTGTGTGGTGTGTGTGGTGTAGGAAAAAAAATCTTGCTTTGCATGAGTCAGATGCTTTATCCAAGTATTTTTTTTGCCTAATTTCTTATATTAAGTGAAACTTGTTTGGAAGTTACTGAGAGCAGCTATTAGCCACCATTCCCCTTTAATTGTGTCATCCTATATTGATTATATCCTTGATTGATTTTTAGTATAATTCACTCTCTTTTGGCAATTTTCTATGAACAAATAAGCAGAATTGCATTTCTTTATTTTTTTTATTTGATACTTTGTTTTTGGAGTATAAGTTATACTCATAAACTAGATTAATGTGCTTGATGTCATTATTTTAGTAATGATTTGTGATTTGATTATCATTTAGTGTTATTTTATCTTTCCTAGTTATTTTACTAAACTGTTCCATTCAATTGCTTTTGTCAGTCAAGTATATTAATAATTAAAATTACCTTGTGTTAGCAGAATAGAGTACAAGAAATGAGAACCTAGCAGGTTGTGATTTGGTTTCTTTGTAATAACTATTAGAACAATCTAATTTGATATGTCTTTTAGATATATTCAGGTAAGTCTGTATTACCTTCCTTCCTTCCTCTCTTTCCTTTTTCTTTCTTTCTTTCTTTCTTTCTTTCTTTCTTTCTTTCTTTCTTTCTTTCTTTCTTTCTTTCTTTCTTTCCTTCCTTCCTTCCTTCCTTCCTTCCTTCCTTCCTTCCTTCCTTCCTTCCTTCCTTCTTTCTTTCTTTCTTTCTTTCTTTCTTTCTTTCTTTCTTTCTTTCTTTCTTTCTTTCTTTCTTTCTTCTCTCTTTCTCTTTCTCTCTTTCATCTCTCTATCATCTATATAATCATCCATCTATCCATCTATTCATCTGTCTGTCTATCTATCTATCTATCTATCTATCTCTCTATGTATCTGTGTATCTATCTAACTATTGTAGTTTAGAACTTAGATTTTAAGATGCTAAAACAGCCTGCTGAATGTTCAATTTGGAAGCAAGTTTTGTTGGGGTTTTTTAGATTGTTCAATTAACAACAGCTACTTTACACTTTAAAAATAACATGGAGAGTAAAACTGTTAAATATTTGGTCATTTAAAATCTACAATTTAAAAAATACTTTATAATATGATTTATAATAGCATTTGCAATTAAATATTGCATGACCTTTACATATTTCTTGGTCTCATAATGGAGATGACATACATACGATTGCTCAGTTAACTTGAAAAGGCATTATCCAAACTACATGTCTATATGCTATAATATAAATATTTTAGGGATTCAATTAAAAAAGAGAATGAACTTATATTTACTTATTTTTTAGAATATGGGTTAACATAGGAATTCAAATTTTTTTTAACTTTCAATTTTAAATACTGTTATAGCTACAAGAAGAGTAAATTAAAACTTGTATAAGGGTTTGATTTTTATAGGAAAGAACAACCTAAATTACCTTGAATCAACTAAGAAATATTATTCTGTTCTCATACTTGAAGCACTCAAACATCTGAACATAAACTCCCGAACATTTAAGCAGAGGTTTTATGAATATGTTATTCATTATCTTGTCTTGATAGAAATGTGTGATTTAGAAAGTTTCCAGTATCAGCAGTAAACTTCTTGTTTCCATTTCATTGGCAAATTACATTGATATCTACAAATTAAAATCATTAATCATTTTAAATAAAATGTTAACAACTAGAATTTTTACATATATATGATATATATTTTAAGTCTACCCTGATCTGTAAATGAACCTATTCAATTGTGAAGTGAATATACAGTAATTGTTTATTTTTCCATTAAGTTAGAAAAGTGTAAAGAATTACATTCTCCTACTTGCCAATTCATTTTTCAAAAAGTTATCCAAGAAAGTAAAATTTCTTATTCTCAATTTTCATGGATAACTGTGGTTATTCTTAGAAGGAATAGAAGAATTTTGAACATGATTGCTACTTTTGCTCCCACAGAAACAAATTCATGCCTAAATGACAAACTGCACAATTAAATGTGTACACGGGTAGAAAAAGAAATCTTTTTATTTTGTCATTCAAAAGTGGGAAGCCTAACTAACTTTTTGCTAAGTGATGTTCTGGAACTTATTTTTAGTTAAATCTGGAGTACAACATGGAATTTAGGAATAAAACTGGCTATAGGTAATGGCTGAAAACTTTCATTTAAAAAAATGTAACAAAACACATGTAGAGAGTTATTAAAATCATTCATTGATCTCCAATCAAGGATTTAAAAGCAGGTGCACTAATAATTTCCTAGTGGGTCAATCTACTCTAACCAGGAGTTTACACTCTGTGAAGATAAGAGGGTGTTTCAATCACAAAATTTTATTCATCTTTAGACCTTTCTAAATTGTTCTCTAAATTAGCCAAATTGCTGAATTCTGCCAACTGTGTGGCAGTTTTCTTTTTTGATCCAAATTGGCTTGGAGATGAGCTATGCTGTCAAGCTAGGTTTCCTCTGCATGTTTAAACATATTTGAATGGGGGGAAAAAGTTCTTGAAAGACAACTGATTAACCAGAGAACTTCACAATATGCAGTTAGTTTGCTGACTATTCTTTAGCGTGTCTGCCTATGAAGTGACCAAAAGCATCTTGTTACCTGCTGTTTAAAAAAAGAAAAAAAAAGTTTGGAGAGAGGTATGCCAAAAGAAGAGGCATGCTAAAGTACAATCACAAAACATTCCAAAAAAGTTAACCACAATACATTAGTAACTAAAATATGCATCTCTTGTATTGAACTCAAAACTGATGTGGTGGAATAGTACAGGATAAGTATTATCCACTGTAAATATTAGAATACTTATAAAAAATCTTGCTTTGAATAGTTATGATATATCTTAGACATGTTTAAAAACATATTGGCATGTTTATGTACAAATGACAAATTCTAAAATATAATGTGTATTACATAGATCGGAAAGGAGAGTTTATGGTTAGATTGTCACATAAAACAGATTCCAGTAAAAGCAATGAAGAGACATCATATAACATGACACCCAGTGTACCTTAACCTTGTTTTTATTTGGTGTCAAACATATTATAATAATTTGGTCTTTCCACAGGCAAAAAGGCATTTTTTTTCCTTTCAAGAGCAAAAACAACACAAACTACAAAAGAAAGTGCACAGGAAAAATGTCACATCATTTAAAATATATTGAAGCATACACATTGTTGATGCCATGAAGTCAGGATTTAGGTGAATGAATGAAGTAAAGTATATCTTTCTCCAAACTCTTGGGTTATAGTCAGCTTTCAAATATAGGTGAAATATAAACAAGGAAGTGTTTAAAGTGTTGCTTACTAACTTTTATTTACTGATTATTCCTATTCCTAACTCCCATCTATTTAATTTATAATAGGTTAGCATCCCTCATATACATGAACCTTTCCTATCATGATGATTATTACAGAAAATAAACCATTTTTGGAGTAAAAATACTCCCTATACTCATCATCAGAAGTCTAAAATAATATGTATATAATTCTTTTCTTTTTTTGCTTGCAATTTAAACCCTGATTTCTAGATTAATTCTTGGTAATATTCCTCTTTGCTCAAAATGGACAGTTATTGTTTAGTACCTATAAAAAGACTGTAAAAAACAAATATTATTAGAATACTATTCCCTTGCCTATCCATTCATATATCTTATTCTGGGAGAAGTAGAAACTGCAACAAGTGTAAAGAGATCATAAGTAGTTCAGTGATACTGTGACCATGTTAATCTATAAATGGTCAAATATTGCTGTTTAAGTTCTTAGCCCTGACATCGCCCTTCATGTTCCTACTTAAATTACCTCAAACAGACAAGACAGAGAGGTCTAGCGAGATAAAAAAAAACATATCTTCTAATCCAATTATTATTATTAGTAGTAGTAGTAGTAGTCATAATGTTAATAGTTGATTTAGAATGAATATTATATCAGATTCTTTTTAGTTCTTAGAGTTCTCAAAAAAGTTGTAGGGTGCCATCCTTGTTTATCTCATTTTAACCCCTTCAGGTTTCAACCTTCTGAGTAAATATTAATCTGTAGTCTTGGATACAAGAAACAACTTTGTCTCTTGAGGTATTAATACTTCCACACCACACTGGGTGCTAATGGAGATGAAGTGTTCTAGACAAGTGATTGCTTAATTGTGGGAAACTTGTGATGTGGAAACTCCCTCCACCAATGTAGGATAACAATTCATCTGCAACTTAGAATCTTAGTATTTTTGAACATCAAGAGGTTGGATCATTAGCTTGACATCTAATATGTGTCAGAGCAATAACTGAATCTAGATCTTGAAACAAAGTCCTATTTTTAATGCAATCCAACAAATAGCTTTGTAAGCTTCATGTATATATATATATATATATATATATATACTTATATATATATACACATATGTGCAAATATTTATGGTTAGATTGGTTAGATACACATGTAATATATAAATAATATATGCTATGTATGTATACACACATGCATGCATATTTTGTTTCTAACTATACACATTCACACATGTAATATATAGACTTCTCCCAATTTAATCTGTATATAAATATCATGGTCTATTTGTATGTGTCAGTAAATTGTGCAGTCACTGAAGTGTGAAATTCAACTCTTTTCTCTTGTATTATATAGTCTTATACATGCCATCTAAATGATATCAGAGTTGAACTGATTTCAGCAAGACACTTTCATGTTAAGATTTATTTTACAAATAAACTGTTCATATTTTGTTATTAGAATCAGAGTTGGCAATCTTACCTTTTAAAATTTTGAAACTCAAAACTTCATAGTAGAAGTGAAAAAATCTATAATACATATCTAACAACTTATTTAATCAATAGGTTTTGCAGATTGATGATAAGCTTTTGGTTAAGTTTACTTTCCTTTTCTATTAAATGTTTTCCATGCTCTATTTTAATTTATAAAAACAGAAAGAAGTTAAAGTGATTAACTGTTTTAATTGTCAATAAAATGTTTTTTTCATTTAACATCACTGCTCTGTCCTTTTTTGATATTTCTAGATTAAGTCACTTGCAGATATCAGATTAATTTTAGATAAAGAGAGGGTAATTTAACCTTAACTGATTTTTCAAACTTGTTTCATATAAGGTTAAAATGAATGACTGAAAAGTCAGAATACTTTTCATTAGACTCTTGCTTTTACAACCATCAAAATGTGTCTTTAATTTTCAATGCAAAATTACATTATAATTGAAAATAATTTCGTACTATATGCATATATTACATAGCCTTAGAGCATAATCAGATGGGATTCACTATTGGTAATGATAATGCCATTTTCTACCCTAACCCCCATTTCTTTTTTTATTCATGATAATTGTTTTCAGGATTTCCTATGCTTTAGAAAAAAGAATGGTTTCTAAAATAGTTATATAAGAATGATAGGAAAACAATTTCCTGGTTTTATAGATAACTGCTCTGTTAAAAACTTTGCCATCAATGAGATGAGTAAAGGAGGAGGGTAAGGGGTTAAATCTGCAGGTTCAGGTAAGGTGATGTATATTACCACTTTATACAGTGGGTTGTAATTGTCTTTGAAAATACCTGATAGTAGATGACTTAAATTAAAATCAATTACTTTCTTAATCTTTTTAAGGCATTCCTCCAGTGCTTGCATCATTGGTGAAAGTTCAGGCATCTATTGATTACAGACAGAAAGACTCTCATAACATAGTGACTGCCTTTAGGGGAAAAATACATCACCTACACTAGGTGGAATTTTAAAAATGAAAACAGTGATCATTAAATGATTGATGGCATCTGCGGATTTGTATGTCTCTGATTTTGCATGCAAAGAGACAATAAAGATATAAAAGGGTTAAAGGAAATGTTATTTTTACAGGAAAAAATATAGGTGAAGAATCATTTTTAAATTAATTTATTTTATGAGCTCTGATGCTTTTATTCTTCAGTGTTTAAGAATTCTCTGACAAGTGCATATTGTAATCAAAGATGAATATGCATCTTCTGTTCAGTTATTTTTTTTTCACTCCATCAAAGATGCATGCAGATTTGAACTTGTAACCAGGAAGAATGCTTCCATGCTTCAAATTGCCCAAGGACCCCCAGGGATAGAAACTTGACCTGCTTTTATGAAACCATAGAATTACATTTATACAAGTTACCCCATGGGAAAGGAATGAACTGATCCCAATTCAAACCTTAATATTGGAGACTTATGGGTCAAATTTGATTTTTTCTTCCCTTTAACACCTGTTTGGCTACTAAATTTAGTAACTAGATAGATTTGGGAAATTGCTTTTTATATTATCCATGAATAATATTCTTCAGTTCTGTCACCAGCCCTCTTTTTATTTTATAGTTTTGTTGATTTTCTTTTTGTAGCAAGACATTCATAGGTTTTTTTTAAAGGTGCTATTTCACTCCATACAAAGATACAATTGGTTTTAGATGAAAGAAAATTTGATGTATTTAATTGAGTATGGCAACAATGACACATCATTAATTTGTAACTACACATGATTCTCATCAGAAATGGGAACCCATATCTCATTTTAAAAAGCCCTGCTTATTTTTATTTTATTTTATGAACAATCAAATCTTACCAGACTAAGAAATTTGAAAAATGCATTTTCTGTCTGATAGAACCACAAGATCTGGTCCTGCTACTTCTATATGCTTAATGGTTATGAAGCTGCATTGACCACATTTCTTTTCAATTCCTCCTAAATTCAATTAGTAAAATAGTCCTGTACTGAAAAATCATGTTAAACATATTATGAAACAAAAAACTTTAGAAATCTGGTATTTTAGGCTTTCTTTAGAAGGCCACTGTATTTCAAAAATCTTTGGTACTTGGAAAGTTGATTAAATGCTGAGGTACAGGAACAAGGAAAGCTCTACTTTCTGACAATTCATTTGGAAGACCTTTAGGAAGACCAAGGGAAATTGAGGTGGCACAGTGAATGGAGCAGTTGGGTCAATAAGATCTGAATTCAAATCCAGACTCAGAATTTTATTAGCTATTCCTTGGGCACGTCACTTTAATCCTGTTTGCCTCAATTTTCTCATCCACAAAATGAACTGGAGAAAAGCAATGGCAAACCATTTCACTATTGTTGTCAAGAAAACCCCAAAAAAGGATCACAAAGAGTTGAACTTGGTTGAAAATGACTAAGCAGCAACATCCCTTTCTTTTTCTAAGTTCACAGTCTTATTACTGATAACACATGGAAAATACTTTGATTAGAAGTTTGGGGGTAACATGAGGAATGAATCTTTCCTTAATGAAAATAAGAAAAATAATAATTTGAAAAATCATTTATTTCTCTATTATTTAACTTCCCTAACACTAGACTGAATTAATCATTATATCTAATTTCCTTATAAGAACAAATCAAAGAGGATTATTGGAGTATCTTCCTAGGAAGAAAACATTTCTAGGCTTATGAAGAACATTCATAATTTTATGTGAAGATTCGGTAAAGTTATACTATGTTCCTTAGGAACTTCATAAGTCATAAATGTAAATTAAAAATAAAACTTTTGTGTTTTTGTTTTCATTTTCCCTGCAGCAAAAACTTATGTCACTGTACATAGCAACAACAATTTTGACTAAGACTGAAATATGTGGTTAAAACAGGTCCTTCTTTTTTAATTGTGAATGAAGGACAGGGAGTGACCTTATTGCCTCAAATTGACAATATCTAGTCCAGTTAATATGGTCATGCTTGCTTTTCATCTCAATGGCTGATTTTCAGCTTTATTTCTTTCATATATAGTCTAGAAGTCTGGGACAGTGAAAATAGGGTTGATTTGGTGATAGAGGACCTGCATTTGAATCCTCACTCTATCTTATATAATCTTGGACAAGTCAGCTCATGTCTCTGACTCCTAATATCCTGATCTGTAAAATGAGAAACGTTGACCAGGTGGTTTCTAATGCTCTTTCTAGCTTTAAGTGATGAACTTGGGATAACTGATAGTATAACTATGTGAAGTAGATATATGTTTATATATATATATATATATATATATATATGTATAGGCATATGTGTTATATATGCACATATGTATCTATATGACACATTCAGAGTAGATGTACTTTTCCAAGTTCTAGTGAAGAAAATCTAAAAAATGAATTAATCTATGGTATTTTACATATTTTTCCTCGAGTCATTTTTTTGATATCAATATTAAATATTCTGGTGAAAACATCCTTATGTCAAGTTTGTTTTTAAATATATTTATAATAATGTTCATTTTCAGAAAAATGTGAAAAAATACCTTGCAAGTACTGAAGTTGCTATGAAATATTAAATAAAAATAGTTTTAAGGTATTGTTTTCTGTAAAGTTAGAATAAGACCTCACCTTTTCAGGATTTGGAATTATCAACTTCCCTAATTTTCAAATATTTTTACTTTTTCCCATTTAGATTAAAAAAATAGCATCATAGACTCTCTAATTGACCTAGAGTCATTGTGCATTAAATTCCACCCCCTCCTGCCTTTTCTTTTTGGGAGGGGGGTTAAGTGAGGGCCCATGACAGGGATGCTGTTTGTTTTTCACAAAAGTTGTTTGTGATTTCAGGTACTCCTGGGAAATCTCTTGATCAGATTCACATCTGTTCCTGTCAAAGTGGGTGCTAAGATACCGGTCACCCAGCAACCATGTCCAAGAGGGAATTGGGCCGATAATAACTTCAAAAAGGAATGACAGATGCTAGATTAGGATGAAAGACAAAACGCATGAAAAATGAGCTTGTTAGAATCAAAAAATTGTTCAAGCACCTTTATGCAAATTAAATGAATATTGAACATTTGCATGCAGTAATTTCTACTTTTTCTGTTGATTGAGAAGAAAAAGGATGGTACATTTAAAACCACAAATGTGACTTCTTCTTTTTTGTACCAATTAACATACAAAGTAGTATTCTTTTTTTTAAAAAAAAATAAGATTAGCCATCTGGGTTCTTAGCTCTATATTATGAATGTCACAATATTTTCTAATGAGAGTAGTTCTTTTGAAAAATATTTTATCTACAAATTTACAACAATAAACAAACAGTCCTATGTGGAGTGAAATGATCTTAGGTTATTTCAATTCCATTTCTTTAGTAAAGATTTCAAGAGTAACCTTATCCTGTTGTCCTTGAAATTGGTTAATGTACATTAATAAAAGATCACACAAGATGAGTTCACACCAAATGCTAAGGTTTCTGATTGACTGGTCAAACTACATAAATAGAATCTTTAAAACAAAAACCTAGTGGCTCACACTTAAAGAATGATGTGGAAAAAGCTCCTATAAAATGGCAAGTCCTAATTTTAAGGTGTTTCTTGAATATTCCAAGACTTTTTCTATTGAAATGTTCATACAACAATCAGAGTTTAGAAGAGCCTGATAAAATGTCCTGATTGTGAGAGGATTCTGTGCCTTGGTTTAGCAATGTCTAATGTGGTCACGTACAGAAATTGATTTTCTTCAGAAATTAATTAATTTTTCATATCGCCCTAAGCTGCAGTTAAAAAGAGTGCATACTTGTCTGTTTTTTCCAGAAATATTGCCTAATCATATTAATACCATTGCCCCAAGGATGAAAAGATAATTGTACAAATGCATTTGGAAATATGTATCACTGAGTATTTATGATTAAATTATGCAAATGACCCAGCTCCCATCCTTTCCAGACCCAGATTGTCTAATTAGGATTGATATGCTGAATAGATGTTCCAGAATTTGAATACAAGCATGTCCAAGGAGCAGAAAATTGGAAATGACAAGGCTGAAATCCTAAGAAAACTGTCTTTCTCTTTTATACTTTGTTAATGTGGTGTTAGCAGTTGCAGTTTTTCCTTTGGCTATATTCTGACTCCTGTGCTCCTGTGAGAAACAACCCCATAAAATGAATTTAACTTTGGCAAATAATAGTTCATTTCCATTCAGTAGTGATTTTAAAATTCCATACCTAGTATTACATACCCTCTAGTATTCAAAATTTTAAGTTCTTTTAGACAACATAATTTAATTCATAATAAGGCAACTACTGTTTTTACTGAGTGAGATCTGGTATTATACTACTTATTTATAACTGTCTTTCTAGAATATTTTCCTTCTCTAGTTTCGAAACACATTCTAACCATTTTCTTATAATGTATATTTTCTTGAGTCTACCTTTCATTAATCAAGCAATTAAAAACATACCCTTTTAAACTTGCGTACATTTTAAACAATTGATTGGGGAGGGGGATTGGAAACACTACATTGGAAAATGAACAGTGTTCAAATTTGAGGTCCTCAGCAGGTTTTCTCCCTCATTTATTGCACTCATTCATCTTAGAAGGAAGGGTGGTAGTAAGTAGTTATGAAGAGTACTGAACTGTCAGTACTTCAGCCATTGTTAAGCAGCGGGTAGTCACTCCCTCTGAACTCTGCTGGCTCCTGCTTCCCATCTGTAGGATGATGGATTGCTATGTTTAATACATTTCAGCTTTTGTCTGTCATAGTGTGGACAGACAGCACTATCAATGATTTCAACAGTGATTAGAGAATAGTTTCTACCCACTCCTATTGGCCAGACAGATTCCAGGAATGTTTGATGTAACAAACTGGTTGGCAGTTTCACCATGAAAACATGGATTTTAATATCAACTATATACTCAATGTTTTAAACCAATATTGAGCCCCACTGAGAATTGTTAAGACTACATAACCACTTTAGAACAAAATTACACAAGACAACATTAAAAAAACATTTTGATTCTCAATCTAAAATATTCATCCCAAGTGGTCTCAAGTTTGAAGATAAATTAGTATCTTTTTATAGTAGCAATAAGTATTTCCTAATAGGAATTCATTCCTTAGACTAGGATGTCACTGATGTTATGCCCATTAGTCCTGAAGTATTTAGTGACTCTTCAGAAGGTAAAAGTACAGAGATCCTAGAAAAACTGTAAGATGTGACATGGCTAGTGGCATGCTGGGATTTGCTAAGCTGGGGGTGCATTGTGATTCATAAATCCAAAGGCTGAATGACTCTAACAACCAGAGGTCTCTTTGCACCAGCATAAGATTTTCCCTAGAGTGCTTTATTGTATTTATAAACTAGTGCCAAGAAAATACAATTGATCAAAGGAAAAGAAAATGTTCTTTTAAATCTCATATTACTAACATAGAGAAAGTTTTATTTAAAGAATTAGAATTTACTTTTAAATTGAATGCTATTGATAAAAAATAGTTAAAACAACCTTAAAAGATTAGATTTTTAAAAGGATCATTTTCCTCACTTTTTTATTTTTCTTTTTAATAATCCAAGCTAACAATTCAGACTGTCTAATTTTCACTTTATTTTGAAATAAAAAAATCTAAATCAGGAAACATTACTTGCTCCCAATTAATAGCACAGAATAATTAAAAGCACGAATGGCCAAGAGTGAAGGCCTCATAAGGGCTGCCAACAGTAAAATTTAGTAGAAGAGTGTGGGTATATATGTGTGTGGGTGTGTGTTTGTATATGAATTTGTTTACTGTGTGTATATTTTTACTCATATATGTTGCTCTGGGTAAATGCTTGCAAAATTTTATCTATGTTTCTCTCTTGACTCTATAGACTTTTTGATTAAGTCTCATAAGATTCTCCTTTGAGCTTCTCCTTTGTTGTATTTAGGCATCTTAGCTACAGGTCTCATGCAAAGATGCTGATTTTTTTTTTTCTGCAAGGCAGTTGGAGTTGTGACTTGCCCAGGGTCACACAGCTAGTATGTGTTTGAGACCAGAATTGAAATCAGGTCTTCTTTTGTTTGTTTGTCACACAAATTAGTAAGAGAAAAATGACTGAAGTTGGATTTGAATTCCTGATTTGAGGGGCAGGACGTTATTCACTATGACCTCCGCTGCCCCTAATTTGACTTTTTATAAGATATCCAGATGATGCTGATTGTTTTGGGAAAGTTATTAAAAGCAATTACTTATTTTGAGATTCATACTATTCTACAGAATCAATTTTAAGCTTGATTTGTTGAAAACTCTTTTTAAATTAAAAACTTGCTGGCAGTGCGTTAGGTAACTCCCCACCTAATGAAACATTTTGCTACCAGGAAAAAAAAATCAGAGTTATGTTAAGGAATTTAGTATTTGCAAACATTTGACTGTGAATTAGCATTTTCCTGGGTACATTTGTAAATGATGTATGCAATACATTTCTCCTAAAACTAGCTTTTTTTTGAGGTAATTGGAATTAAGTGAGTTTCCTAGGGTCACACATTTAGTGAGTGCCTGAGACTAGATTTAAGATCCCCCTGAATCCAAGGCTAATGCTCTATCCACTGCCCCATCTAGATGCTACCAACATAGACTTTTTAATATTCTAAGTCTGACATGTAGATCTAATGCTTTTAAGAGGTGGTATACCAAGGCAGCAGGTTTTTCATGAGGACTAAGAGGTTTGGGGTGATTACAAACCATAGAGATGTCTATATATGTTTACACTTTCACAATACACACATCATTACGGAGTGTAACCCATTTATCGGTATAGTTGAATGTATCCCAAAGGAATATGCCTTGATGACTTAGGTTGATGATAGGGAGTAAATAGAAGATAGTGAGTTAACATGGTCTGTTTCTTTGCCTCAACTTTTAAATCCACAAGGATCTAGAGTTGGTCAAGGAATCATCTAGACCAAAGGTTCTTATTCTGAGGTCCTTGGATTAAAAAATGATGATGACTAGCTTTCAATCTAGTTTGCTTCCTTTTGTCATCTTTTATATTTAATTTCATGCATATAAAAACAATATTCTGAGAAGGGATCAGCAGATTAATCTAGTTCAATTATTTCACTTATAAATGAGGAGCCTCACAAAAGTGAAATGACATAGCCATGGTTATATAGCTAGGAAATAAAAAGACTTCAGTTTATGTGTTCTAGCTTCAGTTCTTTTATCTTCTTTTTAACACTTTGATCTTTTATTGGTTAATGTTGTGCTTGTGAATTAACCCTTTATGCAGAATCTAGGAGCCTGATCAAAGTAAAATTTAGAAGTGAAACATAAATTGTTGTATTTGGTCAAACATTTAATTAATTCAACCCTAAAAAGTTCCTAGATTTGTTGATTTCAAGTCCTGCCTGAGACTACCTAGGCAGCACCAGACTAAATGATTCCTCAGACCCTCCCCTAGATACAAAGACAAAGGTCATATAATTCCTACTCTCAACAAGCTTATTTTGCATTATTTTAAAATTTAATTCTTTATTTCACAAAAATCTATTTTCTCTTCTTCCTATATATCCCATTTGAAAAAGAAAAGAAACTTTTTTTCCTACAACTATGCATATTTAAGAAAAACAAATTCTCACATTGGACATATCCAAAAAAAATTCACAACTCAATTTACATCTACAAGTAGATAGACTATATAGTAACTAAAAGTTGGTAAGATTTTGGGTTCTCTGGAAGGATGGTTGGTCCTTTTGTTAGTAAGAGTTCAACTTTCAGAGTGGTTTTTATGGTGTATTTGTGGCATAAATTATTCTCGTGTTTCTACTGCACACTGCACCAGTTCATGCAAATCTTCTTAGGATTTTCTGAAATTATCTCCTTCTTCAAAGTGGTACCAATATAAGACTTTTTTTGTTTGTTCAAGGGTCTTTATGATCATATCAATCAATGAGAAAGATGGGGAATTCCTCACTTCAGGAAGACTTCAAATAAACTGATTGCTTTCATATTGAAGATGTCATTAGTGAGATTCATGGGTTTAGGAATGGGTTGAATGAGGTGGCTTCATAGATCCCTTCTAATTTTTCACTTCTATTGTTATATTTAAACTGAGTCATCTTGATATCATATTAAATTTGAAATTATTATCTTTAAATCTAATATGGAAAACTCTTCAGTTTCATGGTGAACTGTTTCACACATATATAATCTGCTTCTTCCTAGATTATAATTAACTCTGAACTTATAGAAAACTTTACAAAGAACTATGATTGTTCTTTTGTATCTATTTTCACTTTTAAAAAGTCAAAAATAAGAAACTGTGAGGAAAAGCAATTCATTATTACATTGTCTTTTTGAGATTTATATATTTGTCTTCCATGTCTCTCAAACTGATTTTTAAGACATCTTACTGAATCAAAATGCAAAGCATGAACAAAAATCTATTTTGGTTCCTATTCTCACACCTCCTCTTGTTCAATATGGAAATCTCATTTTAAAATACAGCATTTAAAATACAATATAAACTTGATTAAAAACAGTTATCATGAACTTGATAAGTTCTTAAAAATGAAACTTTCTTTTATAGAATTACATTGAATAAACTGTTGATATTTAATTTTAATAATATTTTAGTTTGTAGAGATTTGCATGTTTAAATCAAATAACTATAAGAAAAAGTTGCTAAAAGAATACAAAGAAAACTATTTATATTATTATTATGAGAATGGCATTAAGTATTTAAAATGCTTCTTATATTTTTTTTTACTTTTGGTAGACAAAGTATTTCACAGAAGTTGAAGACAAATATCATGTATAGTCATACATGTATGGTTTACTTTACATGAGACTGTACTATGTCACTTATATTTTATTTTTTTCACTGTTACATTTTTTAGGTTTTTTTTTTTTAGGTTTTGTTTTTGCAAGGCAAATGGGGTTAAGTGGCTTGCCCAAGGCCACAAAGCTAGGTAATTATTAAATGTCTGAGACCGGATCTGAACCCAGGTACTCCTGACTCAAGGGCCGGTGCTTTATCCACTTCGCCACCAAGCCAGCCCCCTCACTGTTATTTTAATAGTTATTTTTTGAAATAAAATTTAAGATTTGACTCAAGATTAAGTTATTCTTAATGGACATAAAACCTGAAAATCTATTTAGTAATAATTTGTTATCTTATATGCTCAAAACTGATTGGGAACATATATTTAAAGATTATAACCTAAAGCTTATAGAATGACAATTATTGGATGAACTCTTCAATAGGATATAATATTCCTTGTTTCAGCCTGCTCCTTTGTCAGTGAATTTATGAGTGTCTTGACGGTTTTGTAAATTATGTAGCACACACTGTTTCTCCTTTGTTAGATTGTGAAATTTAGTAGGTTGTTGAAATTGTATCTGATTGATTTTCTCCTTGGCATTTTCCTACAAAAGAATCCAGTGTCTAAAATTCAGCAGGCAGGGGAGAAATCCAGGTGGATTCCTTTTATTTAAGCTTTCTTTATATGTCAGTAAATTTGCAATATTTGTGAAATAACTTTTTCTTTTAACTCTGAAAGTGCCTGGTAGGTTTACAAGTGCATACCAGTAAAAGAATCTTAGACCTGCCTATTTTTTGAAATCTTCAGATTTTCTTTATATTGAATTAATATTTTTCCTAGTGAATTACTGTTTTTTAAAAACTTAATTTAATGACAGAATTACTTTCTTGGAATGTTGTGGTATGAGAAATTGCTAAGTAGTCTACTTTTCCAAGACTGGATTCTTTTATATTATTTACATATATAAAGATATCTACACAGAAACAATACCACACTTACCTAATAAATGGACATTAAAAAATAAACATAAAGAAGATTGAACACATTTCTTGAAAGATATATTTTGCAGTTTCTATTTTGAATTATATGTATATAAAATCTATGAAATAAAGATAGCAGAATGATTTTTATATCTTTAGAAATTATTTTTAATTATTAGAGACTTTTAAAATTCATTTCCTTCTTGAGAAATATTCTCAGTATTCTGTGTGTGGGTTTTAATGTATACACAAATGTTTAAGATTGTGTAAAGGTTGTTTTAGAAATACAAACTAGATATCAAATGGCATTTTTGTGAATTGCTTACTAAAAACACTGGAGTTAAGCTATATAAAATCAGAATATAATATCAAAATATCCTTTTTTAAAAAAAGACTGATTACCCTTTAAAATTCACTTTGATTTTAGGATTTACAAGTCTAAAAGAACAATAAGAGAATTTTTCCCTAACTATATTATATTGCAGACATATATTTATATACTCATACTATAATTACCCATACATATATACATATATGTATATGTACTAAAATCTTAATGCATTAATAATACAATTATAAACTTTTAATCTCTTATACTATTAAAGATTTAAAATTCACTAAAATTTTAGGATACTTAAAACAATACCTTTTGGAGAAATATACTTCCATTTAATATGCATTAAACAGTGCTTGGAGAAATAATATTTGTTTTTGTCTTTCTTTCTAAGATATCTTGAATTTCTCTAAATGGTATTTAAAGTTGACTATTGTTAATCTATCCATTTAAAAGAAATTATGGACAGGTTTAAATCACACCTCTATAAATATACAACAGTTTTCACTATTTCTCTACTTTCAAATGATCTTGATGGTATTTCTAGTAAGTTTTTTTCCCCCAATGGAACAATCTCTACTTGCTGAATATTATAATTTAAAATTTATTTAATAATTTCTGAAGCCCAATCTCATTATAGGAACATATGAGTTAATGTCATACTCAAACTTATAATGCATTATGTCTTTATATTATATGACATTACTCTCTACTTTTTCTTCTTTATATTATAATCTATCATCCATGTCAAATGTGAGGGATTATTTCAGAGAATCACAAAAGTACAGAATTTGACATTTTGAAGGAATCTTGGACTTCATCTCATTCAACTCATCTAAAGAAAAAATTACAACTCTATTATATTTGACAAGTTTTTTTTCCTACCCTCTACTTAAAGATGTCCTATGAGAGAAAATGCCTCTGTAGGTGGCCCATTTTACTTTTGGACACCTGATTGTTAGAAAGTTTTACTTGCCCTTCAACCTAAATTTATCTCTTTTCAGTATCCACCCTTTTCTTCTGATTTTGCCTAGGACCAAACATAACAAGTCTAATTTCTCTTCCTCATTACATTCCTTTAAATTCTTGAAGATAGGAGACCAGCATTATGTCTCCCATGCGTCTCTTCTCCAGGCTAACCATGTTCAGTCCTTTTAACAGATCTTCATATGACATGACCTCAAGGTCCCTCATCTAGTTGTCCTCCACTGGACATTGCAATTTATCAGTATCAATTTATTTAGTCCTATGTAAATATATATATATACTCTTAAGCAAATCTTCCTTTCTCTCTTTCTCTTTCCTCCCCTCCCTTCTTCCCTTCTTCCCTTCTTCCCTTCTTTTCTCCTTCCTTTTTTCTTCCATTCCATCTTTCTTTCTTACAGGCCTATAATACTACAGTTGAGCACAAGAATTTTTTCCCCTGTTAAATTTCTAATCTTAGTTTTTCCTTTCTTAGACAAGCTACTACACCTTCACTTGCTTTCCCCACACTATCCCTGCTTCCAAGACCTCACAATATTGATGCCAGACTTGGTGTGGATGCATGATTGACTTAGCTCATTGCAACTCAGAACTCTCAGACTCAAAAGGCTAATCAGCCTTGGCCTCCTTGACAGTAGGGACTACAGAAGTTTACCTACCACCACAATAGGTATTCTTTCATTTTCAACAGTCAGTAGATAACAACTATTAATAAAAAAATCTTCATATAGTCAAAAGAGTGCTGAATTTGTTGTCAGATTTGTTCTCAGATGCTTATTAGGTGCTTGATCATTGTTGATTTATTCAAAATCTAAGAGTCTCAGTTTAATTATCTGTGAATGCTTCAACTTGAACAACCTACCGGTTAGTGTTAGAATGTGTTACAACCCTTAGAGTAATACATATGGATATAGCTTTTGCCATTCGCCATTATTTTTAGAAGTTGTAAAGTTTTGGCATCCTAGTACGAAAGAAGCATAGGATGTATCACAACAAGGTGGTCACAGATTGTGAGAGGTAGCCTTCAAGATTTACTGTTTCATCTGCTCTAAAATAAATAAAATGTCATAATAAGGCAGGCATGACATATATCACAGTATCAAAGGGTTTCCCATTTTAAACTGAAATCATTGGAGAAAGTTAACATTGCTACATTTAACTACTATTCCAAGGTTTTTGCCAAGTAAATGAGATCACATGATTTTTCAGTATTAATAAAAAGATAGCATGCTTCTTGTTTTAAAGTTGATTTTATATTAATAATTCAGCACAGCTGAAGCAGTTATGTTTCTTTTCCCAGGGCTAACCCATCATAAATTGATTTTTTTTATGTGAGTAGATAGGATAGGGGAGGGGTACCTGTTTGCACCAGTGATGTGATCTGGAGTGATCTGAATGATTTCACTCAAAACTTTCAATACTACTTCTAGACAAGAAAGTTATTTTCTGTAAGACATTGATACTAATACTGCAACATTATAGCTTAAATATGCTGAAAACTTTCCTGTCTAAATTGTGTTTGTACATACCTTTAGGAATCTCTAGTCTACTTCTAATATCAGCATTGAGTTGAGAGGAAAAAGAAAAACAAGATCACCATTATCATTTTTCTAAGGATGATATATATAGAAAGGGAAATAAAATCATTTAACTTATATTACTCTTTACTTCTTTCCAAAATCCTGATCTTGACAATTTTTTCCTTTTAGAAACATTTCTCTCCCACAACTTGTTTCTATGCTTTCTCTTTGGCATCTTGTACAGGACTGTATTCTATAATTATTTGTTCATTGAGTGACTGACTGACTGACTGAATGAATGAATGAGTTGAATTCTAGCAATAAGTGAAGAAGAAGGAATAAGACCCAGATCCTAGTTGTCCACTGACACATGAACTTCATATCATTAACCCATACAACTCTAAGAGTGGATACAATTCTCATTAGTATCAGGAGTTTACTCTTTGGGAGTCCCTTATATCCATGAAATCATAGTTCTTATAAAAAAATATTTAAGGTACCTCTAACAAATACTATATCACCACCATCATTCCATTTTGACTCAAATTCCTAAAAACATTGTACTAAATGTACATACAATGACACAAACTTGATTTTTTTTTCTGTGTTGCATTAAGGAGCAAGTCTTGGTAAATTCTTTAATTAGACTGAACAGTTATCCTTGCTTGTATGTATCTAATAAACAAGAAAACCCTTTTGAATAATGTTAAATTGCTTAGTAGTGTATCGAATTTGGAACTTAACAGCCCTGTTGTCTTTTAAAATCAAATTAAGCATAGAGGTATTCCAGAAGAATCATTACCACAGTTTAAATACCATGGAGATAATGTACTATAGTTAAAAGAAAATCATACTCACTTTTCTTAGTTCAACAATTTCAGTGTATGATTGGTAGAAACACTCCTCACTATAAACTAACTATGAAATGAAGTTGAAAATGGAGGTTGCTTTTAAACTGCTATTTCTAAGCTCGCTACTGATCATGCTGAATGTCTTTCTCTGGTGACCTGGTATCGCCTATAGGCCACCTCTTTAATAGGGTTAGATATGTGTTGTGTTCATAATCCCTCTTCATGTTTCTGTTTTGCACATTCTATCCCAGATATTTCCACTTTTTAAAATATTAATCTCACAGAGACTTGATGAACATTAATGAAATTAATTTCATATTCTTACTTAGTTACATTTGGATAAAGTCACATAGTTCACTTCTCTCCACTCTTTCCAATCCATACTTGCAACAGAGGAGCAAAGAATTTTCAGTAACAACTGATCAATAGAGAAGTCATGGCAGACAGCAATTCCCAGACAAGCCATTTTTCAGTAACCCTAGCAAAGTTGTAGATTTATTTTCTTTTTCCTAGACAGTCAAGTTATGCTCCTCAGTGGCAAGATTTTTAGCCTTCAGTGTCATAAACAGCCGTACTTGTTTAAGTGAGACAGCCATCATCAAGAGCAGACTCATAGTTTGGCAGCTGTAACTAAATTTAATTTTCACCTACATTTCACAGTTTATTCATGGCGAGAAGTGCTTCTTCCATTCAAGCATCATTCTGTTGGACTAACAAAAATGGGTTTAGATTTTAGAACTTAAACTTATTTACTATTAAAGGTAAAGAAATAGAAGTTTTTCACACTTCAAAATAGGTAAATTTTAAAAACTAATTCCAGTTTTGCTATATACTGAGAACATAATTTTTCCCCTTGGGAGAAAAGAATCTACATACTATAGGAATATAGATTTGGAGGAAAAAATCCAGAAATTGTTTAGGTTTCCTCTTTACCAAGATAGAAAAATAATTCTGTTAACTCCTTTTAATTTTAGTGACATCTGTGACACAATTTGATGCAGAGGAAAGAACACCGGGATAAAATGATCTCAGTTTAAGATTAGGAACTATCATTTATACATTTTATAACCTTGGTCAAATTACTTCTCTTTACCTCATCTGAAAAAGTGGGAAATAGATATAATAAAACTCATGCTATCTACTTATTAGGTCTGTTGTGAGGGGCAAATGAGATAATGTATATGAAAGCTTTTTGTAGTCACAAAAATACTATACATAAATTTATTACATATATGTATTTATGGCCATTAACCATCTGACTGCTAAATAAGTAATAAATCTAGATTTGTGCCTCTTCTTTTATTGTAAGATTATAACATTTTGGCCCCTAATAATAATAATGGTCCCTTAGATTTATAACATGACTGTATTTCATCATTAAGGATGGCAAAGTAGCTGTAGGCCAAGAAATTTTTTTAGTATTTCCCACTCAACTTTACATAAAGGGTGGTAATCTTTTTTTCCAAGTTTATAAGTCACATTTTTTCTAGAAATCAAAGCTTGATGACATGAATAAGAATAGAATTAAAATCAAATTTATCTATGCATTTACTGATGTGGCTTTTAGGATTTTACTGTCTTCTTTTCATGTGTTCTATTATCTTTATCTATTTTCTTTTTTGTCACTTTCTCTGTGTTGAATTCTTTTTCTTTCTTTCTTTTATTTCCTTTTTTGTTTTCATTCCTAGATCCTCTTGAATCAACAGCCCATATTAGTGAATAAAGACACAGAACTAGAGTCCAGATGTTAGAAACAATAGTTCAAGAGAAATGTTGGATCATTCTGAAATCTATTATGGATCCATCTAATGTGGATTTTTAAAAATTAGACCCTGCAATTTCATTGGCATAAGCAACTTCAAGTGAGAAAACTTTTAGATTCATGCATATCAGTACATTCTTGGTTAGTGTCACAAAATCACAACACCAGTATGTGCCAGAGAGAATTAAGAAATCTCATCTTCTTGACCCCAAGACATTGCACTATCTATCATTTCATGTTACATTTCATCACTGTGAATATTATGAGAGAAAAAATGAATTGTATATTTATTTGGAAAAGTAGAGAAAGAAAATGTATTCTTTCTTTGAAAAGATTTTGTTTCTTTTGAGGGTGGGATTTTTATGATTGAATGATTTCTAAAATTCCTAATAGTTCTAAATGTATGATCTTTATTTAAGACTCCTTCCATCCAAAAGTTGATTCTTTATGAAGTATAGAGCATTAATATGAAGGAACATTTCATTCTTCGGAAAAAATCATAAGTGATTTATTTTGACAATAATAATAACTCACATTTATAAAACATTTTACAGTCTTTTCAGTATAATCCTATGACATAAGTAGTAGTTGTAGTAGAATTCCTTTGTATATATTTTTTAGAATCTAAAGCAGTGATTTTATCTGAATAGAGAATTTCTAGTGAGAAAATTTCTTCTACAAATTACAAATCAAAACTCTCCAGAAATCAGGGTCTTTGAAGGTTTCTTAGGGCACAGAAATTAAATGACTTACCCATCACCAGAATGTATCAGAAGCAGGAGTTGAGCCTAGGCTTTCTGAACTCTTAAGCATTATACCATAAGTAATCTCCCTTTATACTTAGCAATTGTCTAATATATGGGGAGCTAGGTGGCACAATGTATAGAGTGCCCAGCCTAGAGTGAGGAAAACCTGAGTTTCATTTACTACTTTAGGCAAGTCAATTAAAATTGTCTACCTCAGTTTCCTCATCTGTAGAATGAGCTGGAGAAGGCAATGGCAAACCACTCCAGTACCTTTGCCAAAAAAAATACCAAATGGGGTCACAAAGAGTCAGACATCACTAAAACAACTGAACAACAAGATGTTTAATGCATGTTTGTTAGAGTCAAAGTTACTGAGGACACGATTTTAAAATTAGTTCTGGGGTAGACAGATGCTTTGAAAATACACTAGACTTAGCAGTGTGCTTCTTTTCTTTTTGAGACTACCCTGGAATCAAAAGAATCAAGAATTAGGATAATTAATGGATCATTTGAAATTCATGGTTTCTAATGTATTTTTTAAAACAAATTTGACTTTCCAAGGATGGAGATATTTATTTTGTGAGATTGTAAGTAAAAATAAGTACCTTAAATAATGGATATTCAACTTTAATTCAAAACTTCTACTTCAGAATGCTATTATTATTTCTGTGTGAATCCTTCATTTTGTGATTTTCTGATTAAGGTTATGACAGATT
Source organism: Macrotis lagotis (assembly GCF_037893015.1). Lineage (NCBI taxonomy): Eukaryota > Metazoa > Chordata > Mammalia > Peramelemorphia > Peramelidae > Macrotis > Macrotis lagotis. The sequence continues at coordinate 123,904,754 of NC_133663.1, read as the reverse complement.
TTCCCTTTGAATCAGTGGTAGTAGCATTCAATTATGTTCATGTAAATTTATTTTCAATTTGTCATTATACTTCATGACATGTAACTGAATTTGGAAGAGTATGAAATACACATGAATGTAACTTTTTGAAAGTCTGTCTAAAAAAATCAAACTCAAAAAATTCTTGACTATTGTTACATAGTAAAAATATATGTTCAAATCCTTCCTCTGACACACACTGTTTGATAAGTCATTTACATTTTCAGTGTTTTAGGTTATTGGTAGATGATAATTTACAGAGAAATTGCTGGCCTGCATAGGCAGGGGAAATTTCTTCATCTGGGAACCGATAATTATAACAACAGAACCATGTGTTTAGTTCCTATCAAATCCTGCTCACTACTGAATATTCTTTTTCTATTACATGAAAATGATATTTTATATTAAGACAGTAGGGCTTCATTAATGTCCTATTCTGATGATTTACATTAGTCTATATATCACTCAATGGCTATGTATACCAATCATATTTTTGAACATCCAGTAAAGATAGAACGGTTTTAGAATATGATGAGCTTGGAAGTAGAGAATCTCTTTTTAAATTATTTTAATCAATCAAATTTCACCTTACTCCTCCTCCCATTCTTCAAAATAAATAAAGAGAATACTTAACATGAAAATATATAGTCAAGCAAGTTAAATTCTTTCATTAAGTTATGTTTAAAAAAAAGATCTCATTCTGAATACTGAATCCCTATCAACCCTCGGCCAGGAGTTTACAAGAATGTTTCATCATAAGTTCTTTGGAATCATACATGATCAATGCATTTATTGGATTATGGAAATCTTTGAGAATAAGATTGTTATAGTTATTCTCTTGGTTCTACTCAGTTTTACTTTGTATCAGTTCATACAAGTCATCTCTGGTTTCTAATAGAGAAGTTAATTAACCAGATGGTAATTAATTTTTAAGTTATTAGGTAAACTGTGGAGGATTTATAATCTTCTTTGGAATGCCCATAGTGTTAAAATAAAAGATCTCTTGAATCAAATGAAAAAAGAGACTTCCTTTTTTTCCCCTATCTCTGTTGCTCAGTCTTTTCTTTTCTTTAGTGATTCTCTTCCTAAAAAAAACTTTTAAACAGTACATATTCTTAAAGGATACTTTGATCTTTCAAATTCTAAGAGAGGTAATAATTCATTAAAAATTTCATAGGAGATTTTTCTCAATGACCTTCTAATGACTTGATCTCTTTATAGGATTGAATCTAAAACTAAATTTTAATGATCTTTTACTGCCAAATAGGGGACGAGGCTCCTCTGATATTAAATAAAAGAAAAATGTAGACATAAATATATATTTTATGCTAAATAGTATTAATAATTTCTATTTATTTACATTTGAGTCAATATGGTAGAGATTAAGAATATTATTTAAGTTTTGGATGGGGCAGGGGAGAAGATAATACTGAAAACTTCATTTATGGAGAGTTTCTAATCTTTGGCCCTTCTGCAGTCATAACTGCAGGTAAGAAAAAGTATGTATTACTCATCTCTAGATGTTGACCTCAGAATCATGATCTAGACCCTCTTGTCCATGGAACTGTGGTAGATTATAAAATTAAATTATTTTGTAATGTAAAGAATACAGGTAATTAATTTTGAAATATTTTGCTTAGTTACTTGGTCCAGTTTGACATCTTTACATATACACAAATCAATTCAAATACACAGAGACAAGGCTCCAGGGTTGCCAGTTTGACTGTGTTCTATATATAGAGACTTGTAAGTTGTATTGGGTGAAAAGATGAAAACTTTATGGTATTTTACTTCATAATATTTTTTCAAAGTTATGGAGCATGATTTTTAGTAGGATAAATCAAATCTTTAAGTTGGAGTGTTCATACCTGTCTAGTCAACATTTAATCACTTAGAACTAATACCATAATGTAACAGATGGGAAGTGGAAAGACCTGAAGGCTTGAGTCCATTCTTTTGCACTTACTAGTTAGAAATTCTCAGGTACATTCCTGAATCTTGGTTTCCTCACAAGAAGTATGGAGTTAACAATACTGGTTGACTTCACAGGGAATTTTGAGAGTGTGAATTATGTAAAAGTTTTGGGGAATTGTATCTTTTCACCTTCCCTCCCCACTAACAAAAAATGTGGAGTTTCTTTTTCCATTATTTCAAAATTATTTGAAATTTTGTAATCCTATTTAGTAACAATATTCATTTGAGATTACCTATGAAAACCCCTCACTTGAAAAATGCTTATATTCTTTGTTTCAGGATTCTAGAAAAGTTGAAAAAGAATGGATTCTGATTTTGTTAAGTGTGGTGAATTTTAATACAAAGGCAAATAATTCACATATTTCTAATTTTTTCCCAACATGATTTTTAAAAAAGAACCCATTCAATAATTGGGATTTGACATGGTATTAGAGTTATACATATTATTACATAACATGATATATAAATATATTTTAGTTATGTACATATATGTATATTATGCTATTGTATACTAAGTACTTAATTCAAGATATGATTTTTCCTTGTTGCCCATCCCTCCAGATTTCTATGGAAGATACAGACATGTCATATTAAATTTTTTTTTCTATTGGGGTTTCTAAAAATGTAATTATTGGATAGAAAGAAAATTGTGGCTGAAAATAACATAGAGATTCAGCAACTAAATAAAGGTCATTTTCCTCTTCTAGTACTTCATTTTTATCACTGAACTCTCTGTTCTAAAATTTCTTCTTTAATGTCAGTCCTTAACTTGGCAGCCAAAATTATCTCATACTTTATAACCATGTCACTTTCTCCTTGAAATCTCATATTCTCTCTATTAAGGAGAATAGAATGAGAGTAATCCTACATTTGATGTATATATGTATTAGCTTCTTGATTATTTTAAAATTAGTAATATCCCTATATTGTACTTACTTTACTTTTTATTACTCTTGCATCTATATCAATATCGCCAATGTCTGTGGGATAAATAAGCTCTTCTGAGGCCCTTTTTTAGTTGACTTTAGACTTTTCAAGTCTTAAAATCAAATTCTCATCTCTTTTTCATATTATATTTCTAAGGGAAAAGGAGGTAAAGTTAAGACAGATGAAAAAGGAAGGGGCATTATGTTGTACAATGGCAAAGCACTAACTGGGAATCAAGAGATAGGACTTCTAATCCTACACTCTGCCTACTACCTGGTTTGATCATCTTGTTGCAAATTATTTATTTCCTTTAGACCTCACTTTCCTTGTCTTCAGAATGAATAGATTGACATTATAATATCTCTAAGATCTATTCTAGTTTTGAAGATCTAAACTTGTTAAGTGGAAAAGTGGTAATGAGAAATGATGTCTAGATATTTAGAAGCATAATATGTATGGGAAGATGATCTTCTTGGTATTCTTTCCTTTCCAGTGGTATGATGAAGTAAAATTAAGGAATGATACCTTTGGGAGTCATTAATGAATGATTCTTAGGTTTTGGAAACCATTCATCCCTGAACCTCTTTTTGGTGAAATGCAACTGTTGCTTCCCATCAGGTCTGCAAGATAATTGAAAATAAAAAGAGATATGATTGTATAGGCCTCTCTAGACATAAGTAAAAATATATATTCATATATATATATGGTGTTTTAAATTAATATATTAGTTTAAATTAGAGAAATTAGATAATTTTCTATTTTCTCCATTTCTCCCTTTTTTCTCTCTTACTATTTTGTATTACAATTAAACTGTCAGAATAATATCCAAAATCAAATAAATCTAATTATATCGATATCTAAATATCCTTAGTAATTATAAATCACCTAACTCAAAAAATCAAGATACCATTTAAAAGCAGCCAGCTTCTTGCTATATCTTTTCTAGCACAAATTTGCCTAAGGATAGGGAAAAAAGCATAGCCAAAAAAGAAGCAAAGAAGAGTCATGAAATAATTGATTTTACAGAAAAGAGAAGATATGGATGGGGAAGGATTAAAAAGTTTATCTAAAATTCTGTGACAAGTAAGGATTACAACTGAAAGAAAGGTGAGATTCTGTTGGACAAGGTCTGTCCTTGAAAGAAAAGAACAAAATTTAACTTGCATAGGGATATAAAGAGAAAATAATAGAAAAATTTCAAAAAGAGTAAACAGATGTTGGAATTTAAATTCAAAACCTTAAGGTAGTTTGAAGCAAATGAAATAATCCAAATCTCAAATACTCTGTCTCATCGAATCTCTTAACTACGAAAACCTCAAATGTCCCTATAATTCCAGTAGTTCACTTAATGCCTTTTAAGAGAGGATTCTAATTCTTGATATTTAAATATTTCAAAAATCTGTATTGTTTACTTCTCTACAATTATTACCTATTTCTCTCCACACAAAATATAGTCCAGTCAAAGGGAACTTTTGTTGCTCACATATTGCACTTCTCACCCCCATGCCTTTACAGAGATCATCTGCCCCACCCCTCTAACTCTACAACATACTTCTCTTTCTATTTAGAATCTCTGCCTTCCTTAAAATTCAACTGATGTGCCTGGAAGTCTTTATTTTCTCTTCAGAGATAGTCCTCTCCAAAAATACCTTGTTACTTTGCATCCACATAGTTTACATAGACATACTTTAATCTACTCAAATCTACACCCTAATAGAATATAACCAGTAGAAATTCTTTTGATTTTATTTTTTTATTCTCAGTAGCTAGCTCAAGGCTTGAAATATAGTGGATGCTTAAAAATATTTACTGATAAATTACTAATTTACAGAGAAATACATCTCAATTTATAATATTTTCAATTTTATTCATTTTTATGTAGAATATTGACTTCATGATAATCAAGTGTTTGTTTATTTGTTTCTTTTTAAAGTTTTTGGTGACTTTTTTAAAAAGCATAGTTTTGTCAAGTACATCAAAAGGAACTTAATTAATAGCCATTTATTAAATTCCTACTATGAGCCAGACCCTCTACTAAGTACTGGGGGATTAAAAAAATAGCAAAAAGATAGTTCCTAGGCACAATTAGGTAGTACAGTGGATAGAGCACAGGCCTTGGAGTCGAGAACACCTGAATTCAAATCCTCCCCCAGACAATTAATAATTACTTAACCATATGACCTCGGATAAATAAAACACTTCTAGAATTAAAGTCATTAAGAAAGATTTCCTGAAATAAAAAAAATGGAATTTTAGCTGGCCCTTGAAGGAAACCAAGGAAACCAGGATGCAGAAGTGAGGAGAAAAGTGAATTCTAGGGGGCGGTAGACAGTCAGTTAAAATTCCCTGAGTCAGAAACTGAGGTCCTTTTTTTGAGGAGTACCAAGGAATCCAGTGTCACTGAACCAAAGAGTATTTGAAGGAGGAAGTTATAAGGAGATTACAAAGGTTGAACAGCAGGTGATATGTGACTCTGAAAGTCAAAGGAATTTATATTTGATATTGAAATTCAAAGGCAGTCACTAGAATTTATTGAATGGGAAGATTTAAACTAAACAGTGTTCCTTAATTTTCTTTTCCTAAAAGTAAAGATGTACTTAGTTAATGATATGGGGAGTATTTTAGTATATTATTCATTAAGTGACATATAACAATAAACTAAGGCAAAGTTAATATTCCAATAAAAAACTAAATAGTGAAAGGAAGAAATGAACAATATTCTTGTCAAGGATTGTCTTCATTTATAATGAAACAAGTAAAAATATTTGTATGATGCTTCTTAAAGTTGCTCTATTTTGTGATTGACTTATTTAGCTTTGTTTAGAAAGCCTCTTAAAAAATAACAGATTGCCATGTCTATCTGGTTAAAAAAACAAAACAAAAAACAAACTACCAAAATACTTTCCAGTAGAAAAACATTGAATTTGTTTGGAATTTTAAATTCCAATAGTTTCTGACTTATTTTGATAAGTAGATTTATTATAAATGTTTCCTAGAATTTTTTGGTCAACTTCAAATTTATTTTTGGAGTGGTTCATAGGAGCTATTTACTATCTGTTTATCACTTTCCTAGAAATGGTCTGTAAAAGCTTAAGGTTGAATGGTTTTAAAGAAGTACGAGATAACTAATTGAAACTTCAGAGATAATTTAGGTAGACAGGATGCAATTACCTGTCATGGAAGTATGCCAAAACAGCAGTTTCTACCCTAGGCTGTGTGTGTGTGTGTGTGTGTGTGTGTGTGTGTGTGTGTGTGTGTGTGTGTGTGTGTGTGTGTGTGTGTGTGTGTGTGTGTGTGTGTGTGTGTGTGTGTGTGTGTGTGTGTGTTACAGGGCTCAGAGTATCTTCTAGATTTAAAGCTCTGGGTTCATATGGTACCTTTTTCTATTGTTTGCCTTGCTTCTTTATACCATATTGCACCTATGACTCAGATGTAAGAGTATCAGATTATAAATCATAATAATTACTAACTCTACACACACACACACACATACACAAACACACACACACACACACACACTACTCATTCAAGAATTGATCTTTGGTGTACGTCATTTCGCTGATGACATAACAGCATCATGTTATAATGTCAGATGAAGCCATGTAAGAGAAGACCTAGACCAGCTTCAATTCCATTCCATTCCATTCCATTCCATTCCATTCCATTCCATTCCATTCCATTCCATTCCATTCCATTCCATTCAATGCAATTCAATTCAGTTCAGTTCAGTTCAGTTCAGTTCAATTCAATTAAGTGTCTAATTATGGTTCAAGACAGTGTTGCAGATGCTAAGAATAAAAAATAAATAGCCCTTGTCTTCAAGGATCCACTATTCCTACCTTTTTTTCCCTGGAAGAAAGATGAAGAAAACAGTACAGGAGAGTAGGGGAAAATTGGGTAATGAAAAATGAATCCAGGAAAAGATGAGGTCCAAATGCTATATTGTACAATGTCAAGTCATAGAAAAATACCATATGTTGGAGGTGGAACCTAAAAAAATACAAAAAAAAACTTGCAAGGATAAGATTCCATTTCTTTTGACCCCCAAACTCAAGCAAATTATAATATTATTATAAAGCCTTTATCTTTGTATGATTCCCGATATCACTGTATATTCACCAGTTTTATGACGTGGAAGACTAAAGCAATTAGCAGAGTGCCTCAAAAATGCTGCATCATTGAAATGCTAATGTGGGCTCAGGCTTAGTGAAATGGGAACTTGTCAGAGATGCAGGCAACAGGGATACTCAGTGGACTAACAGAGGCTTTAAATTTTTTTTGTGAAATTGTATGCTGAATATCTTGATGTTCTGAATTCATTCTTGGGAGTACTTTCTTTTATATAGGTAGTGATTTCAGAAATGATGTCCCATTATAGTAGTTTGAGAGGTGCTCTTGGGCACAATAGCACTAGATATTGTTAAGTAGGTGGATATTTAGGGTTTTGAAACTGGTTTACTGCATTGACTTGTTATTTTAGAACTTTAACATCATCCACTTTGCCTCTAATCACATTTTCTATTTCTATTGTGTACTTCACTCATAACCCCTTTTTTATATCGAAACAGTTGCTGTATCAGCACCAGTTTTCTTTCCAGTGCTCAGTTTTAAACAGCCTCATTATGAAAAATATAGTACTTAAAAACATGGTGCAAATGTGTATTACTTTAGCAAAAGATAAAGAGATTATTGAAGAGTGCACAGACTGCTGAAGTAACTTTTTCCTAAGGGGCATTTCAACATTTTAATTGATTTTTTCCTGAGATTTTGTTCATCTTATTAAATGAATCCTTAGAGAAGTGGGACTGTAGGTTACCTCCATAAGAGCAAAGGAGAATTTGATTTATTTACAAAGACTCTCAATTTGTCCTATCTTTAAAAAGTAAAATATGTTCCAGTGCTTTCAAGTCAGCTCATTATAATGAATAAAACAATCATTCCTACTTATTTTAGTGTTATTCAGACCCTTTATATTTGTTGGTATTCCATATAATTTTAGAAAGAGGAACAGTCTTTAGTTTTTCACAACAGTTTCTTTACAAGATTAGAGACTGAACTCATTCATTTGTGTTTGTTTTAATATAGAAAAGTGAAAATCCATTACAAAATACTCAATTTAGCCTTGCTAAACCATCCTAAACTAAGTCATATTACATGAAGCATATGTTCTTCAGAAATACACTGATGCCATTGTAAACTATTTAAGATTAGGAGATATAATGCAACTATTTCATTATATTGTGGGAATTCACTTTATGAAAAATAGGGGCACTAGGGGCAGCTAGTGGATAGAGCACCAGCCCTGGAGTCAGGAGTAAATGAGTTCAAATCCATTCTCAGACACTTAATAATTACCTATCTATGTGACCTTGAGCAAGTCACTTAACCCCACGGCCTTACAAGAAACAAAAAAAAAACTAAATCAAAACACTAGAGAATTATAGTAATAATAATAACAACAATAATATTCCTTAACAATTAGTGGGAGAAGTGAGGGGACTAGATTACATATATTTGTCTCGGTTTCCACACTCTTTAAGAATAGCTATCACTTTTGGATCAGGGGAAGTTTTGGATTGGAGGGCACTCCTCTCTTTTTCCTTATCCCTTATTTTTTTTAGGTTTTTGCAAGGCAAACGGGCTTAAGTGGCTTGCCCAAGGCCACACAGCTTGGTAATTATTAAATGTCTGAGACTGGATTTGAACCTAGGTACTCCTGACTCCAGGGCTGGTGCTTTATCCACTATGCCACCTAGCCGCTCCCTTATCCCTTATTTTTTAAGGATTGTCTTAAATTTAGGTATGCTGTGTTAGGATAGAATCCCATGTATAATCCACATCAATACATATCCTAAATATCATAAATGCTGTTGTTACATGCCTCAAACTTGATGTCACTACACAATTTCAGATGAACCTGAAATATAATAGTTATGTAAATAGAATCAGAGTACCTGGACCATAGAGAAAAATTGAAGATTACCTATTCTAACCTCTTCACTATATAGGGGAGAAAACTATTAATGATTGACTGAAGTTAAGTTTCCAGATATCCTAGGATGTATCACCATCAAGGCAGAGTTGTTTCAGTAATAACTGGCATCTGAGTTTAGAGAGACTATCCTAGATCAACTATCTCTTTTCCTTTTCATAGCAGATATGCTATAGATGGCTCCACTGTAATTATGTAGAGATGCTAAGTTTTGCAAGCCAAAAGACCCCACCATCCTAGAGCATAAGCTATCATTTTCCTATAACTTGCATATAAAGTACACAATTATCAGAACAAAATCTCTGAACTTTGGAGGTAGGGGAAAAAACTTATCTGCCTATGAGACTAGTACAGAATATAATTGAATTAGTCTTAAATGTGAATTGGAACATGTGAAAATCAAATTCATTACAATCATTTTCATCTTTAAATGTCTCCATTCTAATTCAGCATTCTTGGAAAAAAAACATATTTCCTTCCACTTTTGGATGATAATAGGATTCCTACTTTGTAAAAATAGAAGTGAAACATTACCATGTTTGATTTAATGTAACTAAATAGAGCTAAAATTAAATTTTTAGAAATAATTATGTTAAATGAGCCATGTTAGTGGGTAGGATTGAATGTTAAGCCTTTGGTAATACCTTTTTATAACAGTTTTAGTTAAAATGAAAAGTTTGATTTCCAATCAATATATAGGTAAGAGATGCACCATTTTGTTTGAACTCATTCTTTGTCCACTTAAGAGACTGGTCTTTTTTTCCCTTTGGTCAGTGACTTCATTTACTCAAAAACAGCTGATTCAGATGTAATATTTCACTAAAACCACACACTTTGCAACCCTTTTGTTATTTGTTAACCGTATGTGGTTTATTGGAATCAAGTCATTTTGATATGAGAGAAAATAATACTCCCATATTTTTTATGAATCATAGCTTCATTTCATGAACTCCCTAATGATTTAATATGTTTTAAAGGAAAAAAAATATTCCTTTCTTTTGTCAGTAAGACATCCACTTCATTCTATCCCCATTTAGTTGTCTTCTCATTGTCAGCCCACAGACAAATGAGAAAATCTTAGAATGGTCCTTTACTGTCTAAACATCAAGCACATAAATGCTTTTCAATAGAAAAAACACAAAAAATGCACTCCAAGATAATACATAGCCTGAGAAATACTTGTGTGCTGACAGCTATCCAACAGTGTTGTCACAGCAGGAACACATCAGTTGAAGAAGCAGATAGCGACCTCAAAAAAAAAAAGTCTGGTCAGCAGTGTGGACAGGGTTTCACAAGATTATAAATCACCCCAGGGTCGCTCTGTTCCCACCATAAAGAGAGCATGGTCGTTTTATTGTAATCTAATAAGAGATGGGAGCAAAGGACAGCTCTAGAGTGTGTTTGGGAAAAAAAAATCTTGATTACAGTTTCAAAACTATACAGTTTCCTGACCATTGAAGTGCAGATTATGGGGGTTAAGGCCATGTTAGGATTGGATTACCTTTTTATAGCTGTGTGTTATCCCTTGGTTCATGAATCAGAAAGTACTTAAATTAAACTGAACTTTGGGCAGTAATCCCAATATGAAGCAAGGTGGCAGAAAACTAATCATGATTTTTTGATAGATTACCAGTCATTTAATTCCTTCATTTAAAAGGGTTTCTTGATAAGTCATAGAGATCCCTCTCAAGTGAGGTACATATTAAATTGTGTAGAGCTACATGTAACATAGTCCATCTGGTTTCAGTGGATAGAGCTTTCATCATAAAAAGATACTAATTTATCCCAAAATGTTTGCACAAATATAAAGGCAGTAAAATAGTAATTGCAGTGTGAATTATTAATCAGTTATTGGAATGAAATCTTAGTTTTCCTTATTTTAATGTATTTAGATATCTATTTTAAGCTGATACTACATTTTCAAATACAGTTTCAGGGTTTTAGGACCTAAGGAGATCTTTATAAATAAATCCAGCTCAGTCTTTTTTTACAGGTCAAGAAACTGAGACCCTGATATGTTAAATAACTTAAACAAGTGTCACACAGTACATTACTAGCTTCAGTCAAAGCCAGACCCAGGTGTCTTTTATTTTACCTCATCTGATTTTCCCCCCTCCCCATTATTTGATATTATTTTTGAATCTATATTCATTCTATCATGTTTTAAGATATCTTAATATAATATATTGAGATTTCTTCACTTGACATTAGGAAAGATGTGGAATTAAAAAGTTTTCTTAAAGGATATGGCAAGAACATACTGCAAAGATATATTTATCATAATTTCATATAACAGTATTAAGAAGACACCACTAAGAGGGGCAGCTAAGTGGCGCAGTGGATAGAGCACCGACCCTGGATTCAGGAGGACCCGAGTTCAAATGTGACCTCGGACACTTAACAATTACCTACCTGTGTGACCTTGTCACTTAACCCATTACCTTGTAAAAAACAAACAAAAAAAAACCATAAAAAGATACTGCTGAGAAGATTTTAACTTTTCTCATTTCTTTTCTCCTAAAGCTTGGACTTTCAGTCAGGAAGAACTGTGTTCTTTTACTTACTAAGTGGCCCTGAGCAAGTATCTTAGCCTTTCTGGGACTAATTTTCTTGGTAAATTGAGAGAAATTAGGTTGTATAAACTCTAAGGCCTCACTTGCTCTAAATCAACAATTCTATTATAATGATCTTTAGGGCTTGGACTTTAGGGACCTGGATTCAAATAATATTGTTCACATTCATATAGTGTTTCAAAGCATACAAAATACTTTTTATATCCAGAGAGTTCCAAAATCTTAATGCAGTTTTAAACTTCAATAGATGAAAAGAGTACCTCTAAGACTTTAGGAATGATTATTTTTCCATTTCATTTTTGTAGCAATTTTATGAAATAGATACTAAAAGTGATTTATCATCTTCATTTTACAGAAGAGGAAACTGAGGCTCAAAGAATTTAGTGACTTACCAATAATCAAAAAAATGTAGGTAATTATTAAGTGTCTAAGGCCAGATTTGAACTCAGGTACTCCTGACACCAGGGCTGGTGCTCTATCTACTGTGCCACCTAGCTGCCCCAGTTTCTTTATCTCTCTGGGACTCAGTTGTGAAAGGGGAAAATCATAAAAATGTTGTTGTGTACTTCAAATGATATATTTTTTTATATAAATTTTATACATGTATTTGATTTATTTTTATAAATGATCATTTTTAGTTTTTAAAGTGCTACTATCAGCAATTAGTTCTTATTATCATCATTTTCATCATCGTGAAGAAGCATGGTAGTTTAGTCAGCAAACATTTATTAAATCATTACTGAGTTCCAGATACTTCATTAAATATTTAGAATATAAATTCTACCAAAAAAGACATTTTTCTGCTCTCAAATAAATTACATTCCAATGGGAGAGAACAAGATTAAACAAAAAGAGCCTGAGGTAGAGTAGGTCCAGAGATAATCTGCAGTGTAGCCTGGAGAAGAGTAAAACACGTCATTGGCTGAGACACCTTCCTTAAATGGAGATGCTTGGAGGATCATGCATTCATTCATCCTCAGCTATAGAAGGGAATTTATTGTGTTGTAAAGTGGAAAAAGCATTATATTTGGAATCATATTAACTGAGTTCATTCTCATTTCTATTACTGTGAAATTGAGTAAACCTCTTAATCTTTCTAGGCCTTAGTTTCCTCATCTCTAAGATGAGGAGGTTGAACTATCACTAGATGGTCTCTGAGGTCTCTTCCAGCTCTGAAACTCTACAGATCATATTTCACATCACAACTTTTATAGCTTGTCTTACCATAAGTTTATCCCTCTAGTATCACCCTCTTTAAGCTATATGTTGTCAGACTTGGGCTGCTGACATAATTCTTTTTATTATCATTTTGAAGAAGTAATAGTGAAAAGAAAGACAAAGAAAGGGTCTTCTTGTTCTGAAAAGCGATAGATTAGTTGAGATTCACAACTTTTCTTGTCTCATGTTTATAAGGGGGGATTTCTACACTAACTTCTATGCTGTATCACACATCTATACAATCTTCAACATTGCTTTTCATTTAGATACTCCAAGCTCTTTGAATTTGCTTTTGAACAGTTGGAAGATAATAGATGAGCTGGTTAAACATAAGTTCTTTTAATTCACCCGAATTTGCTTTCTTAGTTGTCATTGTCCCCATGTTACACTTTCATAAAGTATACAAGTATTTTCAGAATGCACTGAGCTTATTGGACTGATTGCCTTTTAGAGCTAACAACACCATTTCATGAACTGGAAACTGAGCATGATCGATAGCCACACCAGTTTCATTCCTCTTTGAGCATAAAAAGCATTTACTTTGTGACTTTCCCAACCTCCCTTGGCTAAGAGAATAAAAGCTGCAATGCTATTCAATTTTAGGCCCAAGTGACCAATATAATAATGCACAATGTTTCTGTGGTTCTTATTCTCTTTTTTCTATTCCCTTTGATATCACTGAGAGTTTTACCTGAAAAATAAAGATTGACTTCAACCCCTGTGTCTTAGAAAAAATTTATGTGTTCCTTTAAATTCTTTTGTTTTTAGTATTTAGAATAAAATCTGGAAAATAGTAATTCAATTGGTATTTCTAGAGAGTTTCTGTGAGCAAGTTTTCATGGTTTACTTTGATGGCAAAGTTTCATTTATCTTTCTTAATAATCAGGCCCTTCATGGTATTCTTGGGCCACAGTTAATTCACAACATAACATTGAGAGCTCTCAGAAGACTAAGTCATAGTCAGATGTATTACACAAGTATTATTTGTAATCCTTAAAGCTGCATATGAAGAAAGCATGAAGGCCAATGCTAACATGCATTTTTGTTAGCAAATCCAGTTGATTGGTTAAGGGAGAAAAACAAATGTTGTTAGCTTAATTTATCTCTTGTGACATTAGTATGTACTATACTGCTCTCCTGGAAACAAAATGGTTGCACCTGAGGACAGTGATATAAACACTCTTCTGACTGTTTGAAAGGAAGTATTAAGCTTTGATGAAAGAACTCTTTCTATTGTAGACTTTTGTGCCAGGGAAAGAGTGCTTTAAGATTATGGAGGAGTAGCTTTCAGTTTCTTTTTTAAACTTAATGATACATATAAACATATATATATATATATATATATATATATATATATATATATATATATATATATATTTAAGAATCATTTCCTCTATAGTTACATAAAGCCAAGTTTAAAAAAATGTGTTTATATGTACATGCATAAGTATACATGCTTGTGTATGTATTTAGTTAACTAATTCATCATTTTGAAATTTTGTTCCATGTTTTTTGCCAAATTGACAATTAATTCCATATTTCAAGCTGCCCTTTATTCAAAAAAGATAAAATATAAAAAATTCTGTCTATTTTGGGCATAAAAATAAAGTGTTTTAATGAAGATTTTTTCAATTTTTTTCAACATTTTATATTTTTTAGTACAAAAGACCTGCAATTTTCCATTATCCTTTTTATGTTTACCACCTCCAAATTCCATGAAAATAAATAGTAGCTCTACAGAAATGGGCTAGATAAGAATTTTTTTTAAATTAAAGGATAAAAATCAAATATATTCCCAAATATACCCTTTACATACCCACTGTCATAAATGGCTTAGACTTTCCATTTGAAACATTGTCTCTGAAAGACTGTTAAAATTTGAAACCAAGATTAGTGAAGAGTAGATCCCATGTGTCCCCCCCCCCAGCTTTTTTTCATTAGAACATGATTTTCTATTGTTTGATTTTTAGTTTCACTGATTGTATTACTGAAATATTTGGAAAAGATTAGAAAAGGTCAAAGGAAGTGCAAAAGAGCAAGGCAAGAATCCTGTGCCGACTAAAGCTAGTTGACTTTTGTTAAGAGGGAGTGTAGAGATGTAACAGGGAGAGGAAGACTAATGAGAAGAGATCATGAATATTGGAGAAAACTTTAAAAGTGGTATGAAGAAAGTTTAGAAATCTTCCTTCTGAGAGGTTGCAAAATCATGGAGGCTACTAATGAGGTCCTTCAGGAAGTATCAAGGATACACCTATGCAAATTCAATCTATATAATAGTGTCATGCTTAGTCCTACCTAAACATCTTCACATATCCACAAGACAAAGCAAAATATTGCTTCCATAAGCTTCAGAAAACACTTTGGAACACTGTTAAAATATTTCATATTCTAATTTATATTACCATTTTATTCAAATGTTTTATCTCCTACTATATCATAAACTTCTTTAGAAGGAGAGACTATAATTTACTTTATCCTTGTATTTTCAATACTTTATCCATGTTTGGTCTTATTATATGTGTTAGATTGAATTTAATCTTTCAATAATATTCTGTGTATCAATCAATGAATGAAGAAACATTTAAATGCCTTCAAATGCAGATTATAAGCATTGCTTTTTATGCCATAAAATTTAATTCCTTTACAGAAAATTTTAAAAATCAATATTTAGCTTTAGACCTATCAAGCTTACTCCACCCCCTCTATCCCCTCCTACTCCCCCTAAAGGAAAATGGACAAAATCTTGGGTTTTTGTTCTATTGTTGTTACTGTATGCTTATCAGCGTATTGCTAATTTTCAGCAAAAAGGAAGTAGAACTATTTGAGTGATTCATGTTAATCTTTTTTTGGGGGGGATAGTTGAAATCCCAATCCTCTTAAAAGATCTATTTGTGTAATATTTCTCATACTTCTTTCATTACATCAACTAATATATAGTCTGAAGTTTTATCATCAGTGACATAAATTAAATTGTAAATGTGAGAAGGCCACTGTCCCATCGAAGGTGAATCCAGTGTTTCTATAAACTTAATAAGCAGAGCTCTATCAATAAACTATTCTTCTGTCATATGCTATCCCTTCTTTTAGGTAGTCAACATTCTCTCTCTCTCTCTCTCTCTCTCTCTCTCTCTCTCTCTCTCTCTCTCTCTCTCTCCTTCATTCTTTAGGCTTGCTGGTGCTTCTGCTGTTATGAAATCATTTCCTGGTTGAATGCATGTTTTTCTCAAGTTTGAAACATAGTACACCACCCAAGGATGCCCTATCAATTAAGTTGCATGTTTATTTTGTTTTCAGAGAGCTTGTCATTGAAGGCTATATTATGCAAATTAATGAAGCACGTGAAGTAATGATTAGATTTAGGCCTCTCCAGTCAGTTATATCTTGATAAGAGTTCAGTTTAGTTATTTTTAAGTCAAGAGTTTTGGGTGCTAATTCTGCTTCCCCTACAGAAAACAATAGATGCATAATTATCTAGAAATTAGATAGGTAAAAACTACTTCAGTTGCCTTCTGTGCCACTGAACATTGATTTTAACTCAATCTTAGGTGTAGAACCTAAAAATTGTATTTACCCACAATTTATCCTTAAATTCCATTTTAAAAAAATCACTAGAATTGGTTCTATAAAACTCATCTGAAATTTGAATGATGTAATAACTACTCAATAAATTAGCTACAAACTTAATGGTAAAAGAATTGGCAGCACTCACTTTATGATTGCCTGAGAAAGTTTCTTTTACTTCTGTGCTTGTGGTTGTACAGAGACCAAAGAACCTGAAATGGATGCTTGTACTTAAAATACTATGCCAAAACATAGCTAGATCAAGAATGAGACACTGTATTGATAGAGATCTATGTTTTGCACTGAAATAGGTTTGAAAATTGGGAACATAACTTTAAATTTAAACACATGATGCTTTAAGTGACAAGAGGTCAAATAAGCAGTTTAATCTATTTATATTTAAGCTGGTTTAAAGTTCAAGATGTTGGGCTAGAATTGATAAGCCCAAGGCAATGGACAGAGTTGATATTAGTTCTTTTAGTTTCTTTGGTTTTACATGTGTACGAGTGCAGCTGTTTGTACTGTCTCTGCCAGATGTCAATCTAGGGGCTGTAGTATACTTTTCCATTTCCCAGCTGTTTCCCAGAGATGGAATAGGAAACTCTATCCATAATAGACAATAACATTCTTAAAATATGAACCACCTATAAAAGCAGGTGCACTTTATTTTAAGAGCTTTCTAAATGAGTCTTATGTAATTTGAAATATAAATGTCCTGCAATGCATTTCATAAATATTCACTATATTTTAAGTCATTTAAGAAAATTATTATTAAAAATCAAATTTATTGTTTTGAATTTTTCATAATGTATCAGAACTCTTATTTATTATTTTATTAATGTTAATAAGAACCTTGGCTACAAGACAGATCAAATGATGATCAAATATTATTGTTTTTATTAACAAAATTATTATTATTATTTGAGTTTACATGCATAGATCTGCAAATATGTCAAAAATGATCTAATTAACAAATTTCCCCCCCCTTTGCAAGTCAATCAAAAGTGTATTTCCCCAATCTTTTTTCCTGTGAGATCCTTCCTAATTTAAACTTTAGTTTTTGTTTTAATCATCATCTAGTATAGTAGTATAATCTCTAAACAAATTTTTAAACAAAAAATTCAATTTATAAATGATAGCACATTTATTTTTATTATGCTGACATTCATGGGATAGAATTTCATGGGAAAAGTTTATATTTTAGTAATCTTATATCAAAAACACTATATATATATATATATATATATATATATATGTATATATATACATAAATGTATACTTTTTTCCCACAGAGTAAAACTACTATCTGGTAGTAAATTTAAAATTGTATTAACTCTTTTGCTGAAATAATAATAATTGAAATAATACTCTAGGGACTATAGAAAGTTAATACATCTCCTCAAGTTTCTAAAGGAAGCCACAGTGGGAAATATTGATGAGTCATATGCAATGCCTTACCCTTAATCTTGCATTCCATTTGTTGTTATCCTTCATTTCTGAAGAGGAAATGGAGTGCAAGAGAGACTCCTATAAGAAATCGGGGGGGGGGGCATAGCATAGCAGTTACAGTACAGTTTTATGTAGTTCTTTATTTGGAAGAATTTCAACTTTTTAGACCCCATTTATGAATTTATGTTGATTTTATGACATTTTCTTTAATGTATGTGCTTTATCTCAGAGGATTAGGATGACATTTTCTTCCTCCTTTATATGCATCACAAAATATATGTCACTCTTCTTGTAATAAGATCTCATCTGCTACATTTTTTACCTATTCTACAAATATTTATCGAACAACTAATATATAGTTATTTCTATGATTAGAGATTCATTTAATAAATTTAATAAATTTAAGATACAGCTTACAAACTTCTTGTAAAAGTACATTTCTGTTATTTTTATCATCTATAATTTAGATACCAATTTTTTACTTTAAGAAAATGGACACTTTTTTGTATTTACATCAACTTTTTTCCCTATATAAGCAAGACCAGCTAACATAGTGATCTTGTCTGACAGTGTATGGAAAAAAAAATCTCTCTTAAGGAAAGGAAGTGTGCTTCATCATCTTTTCTCCAGGGTAAGATCAGTCACTACAGTTGTATTATTATAATCATTTTTGCATATTGTAATCCTTGTTCTGCTTAATATCACTTTGCATCATTATATTTAATTATTTCAGTACTTCAAATTCCTCACATTTATTGTTTTTTACAGCATAACTTTCTATTTATAGAGAATTGTATATCTGTGTGTGTGTGTGTGTCTGTGTGTCTGTGTGTGTCTGTGTATCTATTTGACTGGAGGGGTGCCTGTGGTTTTCAGGAATTTTGGTTTATTAAAAATGAAAGATGTTATAGTAAGTGGAATAACTTTATATCTCTTGTGTAAACCAATACAAGGTATTATCTACTTTAAGGTTTAGACTAAAGTCTCAAAATGCCTCTAATTTTTAATACTTTGTCCCTACAAAAATCATTTCCCAACACATGTAATCAATGAATATCAACAAATATATCTCTAAGGAAGAATTGCAAGCTAACAGAAAGCATACAAAAAATTCTATTTCATGGAAGAGAAATGTGAATCAAAACCATCTTGGAAGTGAACTTCACAAAGTGGATAAAGGTGACAAAAGATGAGAATAATCAATGTTAGAGTTACAGAAATACTGACACAAAAGTATTTCATTAGTGATCTGTGAATTGGGAGACCATTATGGAAAATAATTTAGAATTATACAAATAAAATGATTCAAATACAAGCTCAAAGATTCTAATGCTATATATTTCTATAGAAAAGTTAAAAAAATTCATATATACTGGAATACTTATAGCAATAGTTTTCTTTATGATATCATCAACCTGAAAACAAAATGGATACCTACAGATTGGAATGGATAAACAAATCATAGTAAACAAATGTAATAGAATATTATTGGGCTGTAGGAAATTGCAAACATAATAAATAAAGAAAATCTTGGAAAGATATATGACTTGATGTAAAGTGAAGCTAGTAGAAAGAAAACTATGCATACTGACTACAGCAAATTAAAAAATGAATAAACATATATATATATATATATATATATATATATATAGGAATGTTTCAAAATTATATTGACATAACTTGGTTTCTAAGAGGAGATATGGAAACATACTTTATTCACCCACCCTCTTTTGTAAAAATGTGAGGTGTGGAAGATTTTTTTTTAAAAGAAATCTGAATTAAAAGGGATAACTGGAGGTGCAGAATAATGCAGTGGATCTATATATTATATATATTATATATGTGTAAATCTATTTAAAATATTGTAGCTTTTACTTCCAAACATGCAGTTTTTAATATTATCCACCATATTACTTTTTAAAATCTCTATTGGAGGGTCTTCACATTCCCTGAGTATTCCTAGACTCACAAATGCCATTAAGTGTATATTTATAATTATAAAGTTTTGAGATATGTTTTTGTAGTATAATACTAGATAATTTGATGAGTCATGTTCTAATTTTTAACTATTCTTCAGGGCTCAGCTAAAAATAAAACCTTTTCCTGGAAGCCTTCTCTGATATTTCTTCCTTTTAAATTCTACAAATACTTAATGTCTTTACCAGTCACTGGGTATTCTTCATATACTTCCTTATATTGTTAAGAATTTAAATATATCTGCCTTGTGTTTCAAATGAGATTTTCAAATTCCTTGAAGAGGAGGACCATTTCTTATGACTATCCATATCTTTTATATTAAATATATTGCAAATATATGCATAATATATAATATAATGCACAAAACTTTGCATAACAGATATTTGCTAAATATCTGTTCATTGCTTATGTCAAACTTAAATTCCTGTCTTTGTAATTTAAGACCAATTATTCTAAATTCAGAAAATAAAAACCAACTTCATTCATTGGAATTTTTTCACAAGGGATATTTTCTATTATTTTTCCAGTTGCATGTTATGAAAGTTTTTCAACATTCATCCACATGTATATGCATATTTATAAGTTGCATAATTTCATTCCACCTTTCCTTCCTGCACATCAACAAATAGTCTGGTGAAAATTGCACATATACATTTGTGTTTGGCCTGTTTAAACCTGAAAATTTTAATTTTTTTTAAGGAATTCATTTTTCCAAAGTTAAATGGTACGAATTGTTTTAGCTTATTTTCAGATAGGTCTTTTTTTCTAAACTTTTAGTCACTTAAAAAAGTCTACTATAAACTTTAAATTTTATGATAGAACAAGTCTGGTAATAATAAAACTGGAAATAACATAACTGTATCTAAAGTGCATCATATGTTTTAAATTATAGTCTAATATTACAACTTATTTTCTAAATTATGAACTTATAATTTTTTTTCTTTTTTATTCAATTGGTTAATACTCACAAACCTTTTCCCTTCAGAGTATTATTTTAAATTTTAATTCTTAATTTATCTTCAGGAAATCTTTAAGGACAATTCAATTACCAATTCAGTATCTTAGTAGGTAACTAATGCTGTTGCTTTTTATGAAACCAGTGATTTAAATCATAGAGCATTCCTATTGATTCACGATACCTCAAATGAAACAAAGCTTTAGAGGAAATTTCAGTTCATTTAAGAAGTAATACTGGGGCAGCTAGGTGGCACAGTGGATAGGGCAGCAGCCCTGGAGTCAGGAGTACCTGAGTTCAAATCTGACCTCAGACGCTTAATAATTACCTAGCTGTGTGACCTTGGGCAAGCCACTTAACCCCATTGCCTTGGGAAAAAAACTAAAAAAGCAAAAAAGAAGCAATATGATGTAGGGGAAGTGGACTGGACTTTTTGGGAGAGGTAAGAGACCTTAGGTTTAAATCCTGGGTATAGTCTTATAACTTCTGCAACTCTAGGAAAAAAAAAACATTCAAATTCTCTGTCTTGATTACCTCATTGGTAAAATGGAAATAATAACACTTTTACCATTTTTGTCACAGGGATTTCTGAGAATGTGTCCTTGTAAAATGTTATGTATTGCTGTTAATTGTTTTAATAGCTGTTTTATGAATATTAGGACACTATGAGGCAAAAACCAATTTAAAGAATAATTTTTGAATGCTTCATTTAAAGTAATTGCAATCTACACTAAAGCTAGCTCAGTCTAACATGATAATTCATTGGATCATAGATTTTGGATTAGAAGGAATCTTAAAGGACCAGTCCCTTTATACAAATTGGGAAATAGAGGCCCAAAGTGGTAAAAGTAACAAGTTCATGATAATTCTTCTTATTATAAATGTGGAACCCTTTCCATGATATCCCATTGCCTATTTTAAGACTTGTCCTTCATATTTGAACATCTCACTATGCTGCTCTTATATAATGAGATCTTTGAAAATTATAATCTTTTATCCACAGTTTCTGATTAGTTACTAAAATTTAGTACTTAGTGACATTCTACCAAATGCCTGTTTGTGCCATAATGATCATTCTGTACAACATCTTTCTCACTGATTTGGATAAAGACATACATTGCATATTGATGAAACTTGCAGGTGATATAAAGCTGAGGTGATTGGCTAATAAATTGGGAGATCTCTATTGGCTGGAATGCTGGACCTAAGCAAATAAGATAAAAATATTATCCTCACAAATATGGAGACCTATGCTCCACAGTTTCAATTATAGATTGGAGGAGATAGCAATTCATGTGAAAAAAAGCTCCAGGATTTTGTGAATTTTAAGTTCAATATGAATCATCAAGGTGATATGACCCTCAAAAAATGAACAACTAATGTTGAATTTAGCCTGCTTTAAATGACTTATAGTCTAGATTGTGGGAAGTGTTAACTCTCATGTGCACTGCTAATACTACCCTAGGAGATTCAGTTAATTTCTGGGAGCTACTTTTTCAAAGATGCATTGGCAGTTGGAAGGTATATAGAGATTAGGATAATAGATTTCAAACTCTTGTGAAATAATGAACATTTAAAGATGTTGGGAATGTATAACCTGATATTAGGTGGGATAGTTATTTTGTAAATATTTTTTTCCTATAGCGCACAAAGGAGGCATTGTACGTGACTCTAGAGGGGACAAAATAGGATTCTTGGATGGAAATTATGAAGGGGTCAGGGGAGATTTTAGCTCAATTTAAGGAAAGTATCCTTCACAAAACATGTGAGAGTCAAGGTTATAGGGACTTAAAGAGGGAAAAAAACCCCAAAGAGTCTAATAAATATTTATCATGAATTGTAACTATAGTAAAGAGAGTGATCCAACACATTCTCCAACTAGATTAATGGGTTATATATGCCTGAAAATGTGATTAACTGTCTATTGAGGTGTATGGAATTAATTGAGTACCCCTAGAGATGTTCTACGGTGCCCAGAAACTCTGATTATAAAGAATATTTCAAGCAATAGTAGTTCCAAAGAAAATCTAGTTTAATATTAAATGGAATTAGATGATGTATGTATTTAGAAACATGCAAATTACACTAAACCAACTGCTGAATAACTTGAGGTCAAATATCTATAAGTAACCAAGATAAAAAGTGTTGAATGATGGAGGAAAATCTTGGTTCTATTATTGGATCCTGCAAAATTCTTTGGGAAACTGTGATATTGCCATAGATCATAATACATTTTAAGAAAGCTAAAGTGCAGTGGAATGTGGTGTCTTTAAATCTTTATTGCTTTGACAAAAAGCATATCCAAAATTAATGTTCTTAATTATTGTCATTTAAAGCAGTTGAACATAATTTATGTAGTCAAAATTATATCATAAAGTGTACTTTGAATGAAAATATCTTACTGTTTTGAGGCTAATCTGTTACATGCAATGATTTTCAGTGTGTGAGTCATGTGGGTAATCATGAAGTAAATGGCTTTTGTTTAAAACTGATTTTTCAAAAATTTCTTTTTAAATGTCTATGATGGGGGGCATCTAGGTGGCACAGTGGATAGAGGACCAGTCTTGGAATCAGGAGGACCTGAATTCAAAGCTGGATTCAGACACTTAATTACCTAGCTGTGTGTCACCTAACCCCATTGACTGCAACCCCCCCCCCAATGTCTATGTTAGTAATACTAATAAACAGATTTTATTTTTGTTTCTCTATTTAAAAAATAATTATCCTTCCAAAATTTCATCAAGTTCTCATTTTTGTAGACTTTTTATTGCTTGATTGTCCCCTAACATTTCATTGGTACTTTCTAAAATTTGGATATGTGCATCACAAAAATGCTGGCTTTTCCTCTTATTGCTCTAGGAAAGTCCCTTAAACTCATTAGTTGGTAATCCTCAATTATAGTGTTGAACTAGATAATCATTATTGTCCTTTTGTAGTTCCAATTTCTATGATTCCATACATGAGATTGAGCAAACAGATAAAATAATTTTCAATCTTGTCAGTGTATATTGACCCATTGCATTGTCATAAGTTCCTTAATCTTTAATTACTGGGCTTTTGGGGATGGCTGTATGGAGCTAAATAGGTTGGGCAGTCTTCTTATTACAGCTTGCAAAAGAAAGTACATTTTAATGAAGATGAAAGAGTTCAGCTTACATATGCATGCATCTGGAACAGGAAATGAAAAATAGTATACTTCTTGAGTATTTGTTGTTTAGTATTTATAAGCATATTTAATAACATGAAGAGTTTTATGAATCTTTTGAGTTCAATGGAACATGTTCCATGTATTATGGATTAAGGATGTCATTGATCCATGAAAATATGGAGTATTTCAATATTAATTTTGTCCAGAAATTGTTAGGCTATGCATGATAAGATATCAAGGGAATTACATTTTCTGTGTTTTTATTCCAATCTAATGATTCAAGGATTTGTAGATGAGTTACAGTTTATTCTGAATGGGAATTATAGCAATTGTTTTTAGAATATTAATTTTATTTGTTAAAAATTATATGCTATTGAAATAAATATAAATAATTATTGTACTTAGATACTATCAATATAAATTCATCGAAAACATCATTTTACACCTCAATGTACTATTTGTCTAATATGAAGAATTTTTTTAAAAGTATCTATTTACCCGACCCTTCCCCTTAGAACATAGTATCTAAAGTGACAGGTTAATTTCAGATTCAGCTTTGATTGAGTATATGTCACTTTTTGCATGCTTTACATAACTAAAATAGAGCTGTCTTTAAAACTCGGTATATTAAGAAAATGAAGTCTAATCAGGGAAAGAATTCTTTCATGAAGGACTTTTTTATTGATTGAAACTTTTTTTTGAAATACATATTACTTTAAATAAAAAGAGGATATTTTTAAGCTCATATTACTCAATATCAAGAAGTGTATTTGGAATTATGGAAGAATTAGTCTTGATTTTACTCTTTGAAACAATTTCTATAATTGATCCTGCAAGATAAATGCATGTTCTTCTAGAATGATACCATTCATTGTGTAAATATAAAGCTTATCCCTCCCCCCAAATTACAATATTAAATAATCTAATTATACTGTTAATGGGAACTTTCTCTTTAGTTAATAGTATTTTTACTACTAAAATATTTAGAATTGAATTTTATTAAAATTTATAAATAGAAGTATTAGATATCATCAGATATCTATCAAATGTTCTGGTTCTTTATTTAATAGAGAAAAGAGACACCATTTTTGCTTATCTTTTTTTTTTTAGTTTTTGCAAGGCAAAGGGGGTTAAATGGCTTGCCCAAGGCCACACAGCTAGGTAATTATTAAGTGTCTGAGGTCAGATTTGAACTCAGGTATTCCTGACTCCAGGGCTGGTGTTCTCTATTCACTGCACCACCTAGCAACCCCTATTTTTGCTTATCTTAACAAATCATGAAGTTAAGAAACTTTCCTTTATATATGTCAAATACTTTAAATTGTAGCAGAAAATTCAACAGTAAATCTCTTCACATATCTCTTCACTTCAAAGAGTATTTTTAAACATTATATTACCATTAGGAAACTATCATCTCAGAAGTAGCAGAAAAAGTCCAGAATTCCAACTGTCTTTTAAGAAGCTTTAAGAACCAAAGGGGTTCAAAGATTATTAAAAACTGTACTCATATTACTGGCACATCTCAAATGAAGAATAAAGACAGGCTTCTTCAAGGGAGAAAAATGAAAATTTATTTTAAGAAAGGAAGAAACAATGCCACTAATTTGCAACCTTTATTGCTTAAATGAAAATTAAACTTTTGGATGCTTTGAGGACATTATAGCACTTTGAAGACTTCAGGTACTGCAAATGCATTTTTTTAGATTTTTCAAGGCAATGGTGTTAAGTGACTTGCCCAAGGCCACATGGCTAAGTAATTACTAAGTGTCTGAGGTCGGATTTGAACCCAGGTACTCCTGACTCCAAGGCCGGTGCTCTATTCACTGCGCCATCTAGCTGCCCCTGCAAATGCATTTTTGAAAGAAATTTGAATATGAGTCCCAAAGTCCTATACTTTTTAGATGTCTCTGTCATTTATAGAATTTCCAATTAAAATTAGGATCAAAGAATTTTAGGGAAGGATATTTAGAAACCATCAAGTTCATCCAGAGTTGAGATAGAGATGATATCCAAAGTCATAGAATCACAAAATTTTAGGGGACCTTAGAGATCAACTATTCTATCCATTATCCAAAGCAGGACTCCCATCTACTTGCCAACAAGTGGTTATTAGACCTTTGCCTGAAAACCTCCCATCATAGAGAATATATTATACCCCATCCTCCAACTTCCCCACCTCAAGTCCTCTCATTGCCTGTTTTAATTTGGAGTTCTAATTATTATAAAGTTTTTATCCTATATTGAACTTGCATTTTTTAGCTTTGTTCTTATTTCTTTGCTGAAAGAGCCAAAAAATGAAAATTTAATGCTTCTTCCACTTTTTAATGGATCCTTAGTTACTTTATATGCCATGAAACCATTCTGGTCACTTCATTTTATACGTGCTTCAGTTTTCTTCAGCAAGCTTCAGATAACACAATATCTAGACCTTTTGCCATTCAGGCCATCTTCTTCCTCTCAGTAATCTATGACTTACCAATGTCCTTCCTAAAATGCATTAAACTGATGTATACTGATAATTGGAGTCATCATGATTATCACCTCTTTAGTCTTGGACACATCTCTCTTAATACAAATATATCAGATTTAATTATTGTATATAGCAATATCTGATACAATATCAAATTAATTATTCTGGTGTTCATTTCATGTTTGACTCAGACATTGAACTTTAGTTCCCTAAAACTCTTAAATTTTTTTTCACATGAGCTGCTGTCTAATAGGCCTGTCTCACTTTGTATTTGTTAATGTCGATTTTGTTAAAACTTGAGTCAAAGATTTTATTTTGTTGCATTCTCTACCACTTTCTTCTTGGAAGGAAGGCACCTTCCACAATTAGGGAAGTGTCCATTGTGGAGTGAAAACAACAATCTTTAATGCCTTTGTACATTCTAATACATGTGGCATGACTTCATCCAGAGCAAAGAAATTCTAGATGTCATAATATAATATCATCCAAAAACTATGTCATTGGAAATAATGTAATCCAAATATTATGTATAAGCATGTTAGTTAAAGATTGCTTCTTTTATTTTGAAGCTATTCAGGAGTGAAGACAGATTCACAACTGTTGGTAGTGTCTTGACTCCAGGGAAATGCTAAGTTCAGAGGAAAGATTGGTCATAAAGTACAAGTGCAAACTAGTACATCTAGTACATCTACTGAGATAAAATTTTCTTCTTCAGAAGTCTATGACAGACAAAATTAATTATTAGATCAAGAAGACCTGGGCAATCTAATTGAAATATGATATAATCAAACTTAGGATCTGGAGATTAGCAACAGATAAGGACATGAGAATCAAGGAGGTCCAGACATTGATGTTTTATTTTCTGAACTTGAAAGACTAATTGAATGGTGAAAAGACCATAAGATTTAGAGTCAGAAATCTTAGGACTTCTCTGCTTATTAATTATGTCCTTATGATAAGTCATTTGTTTGATCACTCTTCATTTTCATAGCTGTAAAATGGAGATAATTATACTTGGATTAACTACTTCTTTGTTTTTTGTAAGAAATATTTAATAAATCATTGTTATTCCTATCATTGTTGCCCAGGGTCTTACAACTAGGGTTAGAACCTGGCTGTTCAATTTCTTAGCCAACTTCTAGTTCCACTGGACTATGCCAATAGCTGAGTTTCTCAGGGTTGGGTCAAGCCCAGATATTTGTGAACAGTGGTATCAAGTGTACCAAGACACACTTTAACATCACATGTATACAATATAATTTTAAATATAATTTTCAAGGCTATTGTTTTAAAAATTTAATCATTGTTAAAAAGTTAGGTGTTTTAGCTTCCTTAGTTTGATAATTTTTTTAAAAAATGTCATTTAAGCCTGATAAGTCAACAAATGCTCACATAAAAATAAATAAAATTCTCTATTGGAATGTTCTGGACCTGCCTTTGGTCAAAGCCAGAGACCCTTGAAGTTAGAATAAATACTCACATCTGGCTTTGAGGAATGCTGCTATATGGGGACTATGGCAGAAACTTTTTATCTGCAGCTGATGGAGGTAGGGAGACCAGGGGAAGGAGCCTTGGTCAAGAGCCAGGCAGACTGTAACAACCACGTTTCCCAGTACCCCCAGGAGGAATCAGGCAGACATTTTGTTGTCCCCCTCCTATAATTAATTTAATTTCCTTTGGAAATTGTTCCACTCAGAATGCCAAAAATATTAACAATTATGGATGTTTATTGTTAAATATTAGTGGAGCCTTTTATGTTAGAATCTTAATGACACCATGGTTATGCATTCGTTCCAATCAATTGAAAAAAGTGAATGCTCCACATGTTCCATCCAATACTGTCAAAGGAAACAGAAACAGTTCAATTACTAAAGTAATGTAGCTGAAACATGGCCCCTCTTCCCACCTGCCTTCTCTTACTCACTACAAACACATGTAAGTCTGTTATTTCCCAAGAAGGTTTAGTACAGATTGAAAACTAGGGGATAAGAGATATAAGCAAACAGAGGGTTTGCCACAGATTTTCAACTAGGTTGCCTATATGGCTTATATTTTTTTTGGTCACCCTGTTTACAAAGGTATGCTTCTAAATGTTCTATCAGCCCCTACATTGTTAATTGTTTCAATGTTAATCTGATTCCAGGACCAAACATGTGAATATTGACTCTTCCACTAGCCAAGTAATTGGAGTATGTCACTTAACACTTCTATGGCTTTTTCATATATAAAAGGAGTAGGCTGGGATAAATGACCTTTGAGATTTTATTTACACATTCTATATTTCTGTGATTCTATTTATTCTACCATTCATTTCTTAGGTTAACACAGTTTCCTGATTGATTTTGTAATTGAAATGAATTTAAAAAAACCTATCATTTTTACCTATTTAAAAATACTAAAATTGATTTTTATATGAAATAAAATTTAGCATTTCTCATATTTAAAGTATTCAGGATTTTACATATTTATTATTCAAAAAGATTTCTGGTATGTGAGATTTCCCTAGTGGCGTCTAGTTTCATGCACTGGGGAAATGTATCATTTGCCTAAAACTGAACTTTCAGGAAAAAAATCTTTTAAATTCATGTTCTTGTGATGACTGTTTCTGGGGAAACAGTTTGTTTTATTCATTCTATCACTAAGAGGCAACATGGCCAATTATCTTCTTTCTTATAAATGGTCATGAATGCCATTACAATCTTGTTTGAAAATGTTTTATTTTACAGTCATTCTACAAGTGAGAAAAGAGTATCTGGTGAGTTCATCAATTTAAGTTACAATGCTATTTTAAGTGGTGGTAATACTGAATTACAATGGGAACCTAAACTTGGCTCTCCCTCCCTCGACATCATCCCATTTTAGGACCCAATGAATGTGGACAAACTCATGCCCAGAAAACAGTCTGTGGTCTCTGCCACTTGGACAATCTTGCTCTAAGGAATATTTGGACATTAGCATAAAGGTTGCACATGTTATACAAAGTGTAATTAAAGAAGCTTTGATCCCCAAATGTCAACTAGCTTGCTAAGTGTCATAACAAAGTGTCAAGCATCTGGTATACAGTTAATTTGTAGTCATTAACTCCATATTGTTGATGTGACAGTTTGTTAGCAAAGCAAGCTTGACAGTTGCATTTTGTTATTGATTGACACCTACAGACCTCCCCACCCGTTTCGTTTACATTCCTGGTAAGGTTTCCTCAGGTTGCTTTTCTACTGCTCAGTTTTCCCATATTATTAGTCAAGGAGAAGTTAAAATAAAAAAAAAAAGGAAGGAAGGAAGGAAGGAAGGAAGGAAGGAAGGAAGGAAGAATGAAAGAAAGAAAGAAAGAAAGAAAGAAAGAAAGAAAGAAAGAAAGAAAGCCCTACTCTGCTGATTCACTATCTTAGTTCAACCTCTAAGAAGTTCTCACTTCCTTATGGTAAAAATAAAGAAATGCTTCGTGATGTTTCTTATCTGCAAAATTCTGAGGTTTGTTTAAGTAACTCGACAATCCCCACATTATAGCAGAATATAATTGTCCAAAATAACACACACAGTCTGACAATATCCATGCAATTAATCTAGACAGAACTGATTTTTATATAGTTCCATTTATATTACCACTTTTCAAAAGACTTGGAAAAAAATAGCTGGGTACTTTGTCTTGCTTTTAATTGCTATTGACCTAATCCAAAATAGTTCATTTCAATCGAATCCTAGTTATCTTTCCCCCCTTTTTTCTCCATTAATTGCCTTATTGAGTTTCACACAACTCATTGGCAGTCCATATTTACCCGTATTTTGATAATTGTAAACAAAAACATCCCATTTTTTGCTGAATTTTCTATGAACTTTTAAAAAGCAGAGCATTTTGGAATTAACAAATTATTTATTCCCTAACCTCATGTACCCTCTTGTTATATCAACAATGAATTACCATTAAACATAAACATGTAAAATATTACTACATCTGTATATTAGTGATTCTTCTAAATTACCTGAAGGTCAACTAAAATTTATTTTGGGAAATAAAAGGAAAGATGTTGGTGCTGTGAAAAGATCATGATTAAAAAAATCAGAGAATACCAGACATTGGTGGCATTGGATAAGTCACTTAAAGTCCCTAACTTTATTTTTCTCATCTGTAAAATAAGGATATTAGGTGAGATGCTCTAACAGTTACAGAGGTTTCTTCCAGATTCAAATCTATGCTCACAGAAGTGGACTTTAATTGGTAAAATTAGAATCAATTTAGTTCAGTTTAGTATCTTTGAATGAAGTTATAGGGTCACTAAGTTATGTTGATACTATAGATTTAGAGAAATTAATGTGCTAGCCTCTGAAGACATTGTGTGGTAAAAGATTGATTTCATTTTGGACAATAGTACAGAACATTTGTCAAGTTTTAGTTCTTGCCTTTTAGTCCATTCTGGTATTATTGTTATTGTGTTTCAAGTGATTAAGAATGAGAAGAGTGATACAAAGTTAGGATCCTGAATTTAGTCAGGAGACTTATGTTTAATCCTTATGGATGGTGGGCCTGTAGGGTAATTTTATGTTTTGGTGTAACATGTGAATGAAGGATCTATGAGTGATTGGGAAATTGAGATGACCATGCATCATTTTAATTTAGGTCAATTAGAAACCTTTCAGGAAATAATCAGCTTGGGCTCATCAAAAATCAAAAATTATATTAATAGTGGCAGAATATGCAGAAGAAGGTAACTGGTAAGCTTAATGCTCACTGCCTTGATAAGACTATATCTAGACTACTGTGTTGTTCAGTTCTGGGAATTGTACTTTATCAAGGACATTGATAAACTGAATTGTTTATAGTGAGTAAATTTCAGATTATGCTAAATGAGTATCAGATGAAGGAAACTTAGAAATGGCCTGAAAATGAGGAAACTCGGAGATTTCATTATGCCTTTCTTCAAATATTTACAAATCTGTCGCATTTTCCTATAGGATCAAGAGCAAATGGTGACAACTGCAGAGACAAATTTCAGGTGATTGCATAAGGGCACTAAACTTGGAGTCAAGAGGACATGAGTGCAGATATTATCTCAACATTTATTTCTTGTGTAATACTGGACATATCATCACATAACTTCTTTGAGTCCATTTCCTCACTTATTAAAAAAAGGGGGGTTGGACTTAAATGACCTCAAGAGGTTTTTTTTGGGGGGGGTGGTTCTAAATTAATTATTCTAGGCTATTTGATTTAAGGAAAACTTTCTAATCTTTTCTAAAGTTAAATGAGCTGAGATAGCAGCTTTCAAATGGAAAGTTAATTGAGCATTTGTCAAGGGGATAGTGGCAGGGACCTATTCGGGTATATGTTAGAAAAGATGACTCCTTTGACCCCTTTTGTTGTTAATATCCACTTCACTCCAAAGGTCAGATTATCCAAAGTTTGTAACCTCAGACTTTGAAAGTATTTAAATACTTCATAAAGTTTATTTACTTGAGTAGATCGTGGCTTAAGCAGATGGATGAATTTCACAATTGAAGCTTAGATGAAGTAGTTCTCTGATCTAGAGATTTAGCTAAGATGATAGAACATTTGGCAAGTTTAATATATGGTAGCCCCCTTTCATTGGACAGCATAAAATTTATTGGTTGGTACAATATACAATAATGCATTTCACCTTATTAATGCCCAACATTTAAGTTGATATGAAATGCATTAGTTAGAAATGGATTTCAAGGAATAGTTAATGTTTTAATATATTTTATGATGATGATATTCAGATGCCCCCAAGTCACTATTTTACCTACCCTTTTGTGCTTATCATAGTGCATAATTCTGGAATGAGGGTAATACCTTTAATATTTATTCATCAAGATGAGGTGTATATAGTTCTTTTAAGAGAGGGAGAGATTAAATATAATTAAAATTAAATATGCCAAATTATTCTATAATCCAAAAATTTTAAAAGAAATTTCCAAGAAAGACAACAAATAGACTAAGATCCCTAAAAAGGACAGGCAGAAATACAATGCTAATGGAGAGTTCAATTTCTATAGTTTCTCTTCATAGTGAAAACAATAAATACTTTCAATTGAAATGGCTTGTAATATAAAGGTCTTCACACCTGATTTTTTTTTAAGATTCCTTGCAGTCTCAGACACTTAATAATTACCTAGTTGTGTGGCCTTGGGCAAGCCACTTAACTCCATTTGCCTTGCAAAAACCTAAAAAAAAAAAATGATTCCTTGCAGCTAGTATATTGGAGAAACTATTCATGAATCTTAAGTCCAATGTAAAAATATAATACCTGCAGGCTATTGGGATCTTCAAAACTAGTGGCAGAGGTAAATTTTAAATAACTTTGGGGTACTTTAATTTATATTTTCAAATTTAGAAAAAAATTAAAGCAATTGAGGAAAGAAATATGTCTAACTTTTATGGGGACATAGGCAACTATAAGGAAAAGACACTGACTTCCATACTTCTTTGACTTAATGCAAAACGTATAACATCACACTTGATTCTGGAGACATTTGGCATAAATTTATTTCAGAGAATATGGTAAGAACAGTGCCTTATCTCTGAAAGAAAACATGTACTTTGTAAATAAATAAATTTGTAGTCCTCTACCACTAGTCAAATTTTGAATTGTTTTACCTGTTTGATTCTATGTGTTAAAAAAAGTCATGGTAGTCTGTCTCTTAGCTATAGCAGCTCTATATTGTATTTCCATGAGGGTGGGCAGAAAGAGAGGGAGAGAAGGATTTTCTTGGTCAGTTGGTATGCCATAAAAGACCTTGAGGAATAATAATAATAATAATATGAAAATCTATGTTCATTTTGAGCTGAATGTAGGCTTTTCCATTTCTTATCCAGTTTGCTCCACACAATCCTTTCTATCAGAAGTGCTTTCTACTTTATAGCACATATATTTTTTTCTCTTTCCAGCAATCCAGAGGGAGAACAGGAGTATGGAGGGGTGGAGGGGTGGAGTTAAACTCCCCTTTACTCTGAGAAGGCACATAGCTAGCATCCTAATGTATATTAAGGGTCTAATAGAACTAAAGCTCAAAGCATATTTGCAATGGTTTTCTTAGGGATTGTACTATGATTTATTTATATAGCCAGATTCCCTAGGAATCAGTGAGCACTCTCAAAGGTATAGTAGGCCACAAGGTACTATAGAAGTAATTAAATGTTATACCAGAGTTTATAGGAGTTAATGTGTCTCCTAGAGAACCTTATTTTTACTGGACTATACTTTATTCTAGGAGAATCTAACTGGCTATACATTAGAATTTTCTTAAAAGCACTCACTTACACCTAGCTTTATTTTATGCCATATTTAAGTATTTAAGATATTCTCTCTCTCTCTCTCTCACTTGCTCTCACTCTCTCCCGCTGTCTCTTGCTCTCCCTCCTTCATTTACCCCTTTTCAATTCCTTGGGAGTAGGGTACTTCTTCCTAGATCTTGAAAAATAACTCATACACTTTTTTTTTTAATTTTCCTTTTTTTCCAATTACATGTAAAGGTATTTTTCTCCCATTTATCCTTTCACAAGCTTTTAAGTTCCACATTTTTCTATCACCCTCCCTTCTCTCCCTGCCCCTGTGGTAGCAAACAATCTTATATAGGTTGTAATTGTGTTTAACATATTTCCATATTAGTCATGTTGCAAAAGAGGAATCAGAATTAAGGGGACAAAATCAACTCTTATACTATTAAATGCAAACACTTTTTAAAAAAAGTTTCAAAAGCTTCTGCAGAGGGGCAGCTAGGTGTGTAGTGGTAGAGCTCTGGCCCTGGAGTCAGGAAGCCCTGAATTCAAATCCAGTCTCAGACACTTGATAATTACTTAATTGTGTGCCCTTGGGTAAGTCATGTAATCTGTTGTCTTGCAAAAACTAAAAAAAAAATAATGTTGCTATTAGATATTTCAGCTTTTCAACTGAATTCTTCTGCTTAAGAATAGTTACATTTTCCCCCTTTGAAATAAGAGAAATATCTCTCTCAAAAGTTTAGACTCCTTACAAACAACAAGTGTCTTTATATTTTCACTTTTGTCTTTGTGTCTCCAATCTAGTTCTTGATAAAGATATATATGTATTTAATAATTGAATGGTTATTTTGTTTTAAGTTGCACGTTTTTACAAGTACATGCTAAAATTAAGATTGAAACCTAAATTATGTCAATTTTTAGTTTTTAACAAGGTATTTCACTTATAAAAGAAATAAATAATTGAATAAATTTTCGCATATTTTGAAATCTATGTATTGAATAATTTCAAAATTGAGTCTTATCATTTTAGCACTGATAATTTAGAAATCTAATTCACTTGAATTCAAAATACTTTTATTTACTTTTCTATGAATTAATTCTTTTCCTATTTAAAATCTTATGTTAATTTTGTCTTTTAGGGATCTCATTTGTGTCCATATAAGTGAAATGAATGTTTCAAAATATGTGATCTATTTTTAAGGGTGTTGAAGCAGGGACTGATAGAGTGGTGTGTGACATTGGAAGCAATACTAAATTGACAATTAAATGACGGATTTGAATCTCTGTTTTGCTACTTACCACCTGTGTAACTATGGACAAATCTCAAACTCAGTAAGCATCAGTATACTTATCTATAAAATGACTGACTGGATTAAATGATCTTCAGTATTTTTTCCTGATCTAAATCCTGTGATTCAAAATGTCAAATATCTGAACTATTTTTTGACTTCTCACTGTGGTGTGATTATATGAGTCACAGTGAATGGAGAAACTAAAGTGTTTAAGTCTATTTTTATCTAATTTCAGAATTTCCAAGATAGATAGTACCTCAGAGGTCATCTAGTCCCACTATCCATTATAAACAAGAATTCCCATTATAGTAGTTCCCAAAAGTCCTTCTAGAGACTCTAATTTTACAGTCTAAACCAACATCTGATAGTTTTAACTATTAGGAAGCTGTTTTTTCCCCCCTCATATTAAATCTAAATCTTTCTCTCATAGCTTCTTCAATCATTCCACTCTCTGGAACCAAATTAAGAAAGTCTAATCTCTTATCATGAGGGACTTTCAATTACTGGAAACCAGCTATATCATGACTCCTTAAAAATCTTATTGTCTCTAGGCTAAACACCCTTAGGTTTTTCCAGCCTATTTTCAACTGGCATAAATGTGAAACTCTTCCTATTTCTTGTTGGCCACCTCCAAGCCCTTCCAAAATTCTAAACTCAGAATTTGGCACAATCCCTGAGATGTGGTCTGACCCCAGGAGAGGATAGCTGGATTACCACCTGTATCTTTGCCTCTTTTATTGCATGGAAGGTCACAGTATCTTTTTTGGGCATCATCTCATATTCTTGACTCATGAACTTAATAATCCAATAAAAATCTTTTATGGACAAACTATTTGTTAAATATACATCTCCCATATCACAATTGTTTCTAACTATAATTTATCTTTCCTACGTGATGCCACATGACTTCTCCTTACATATTCTAGGTCCCTTAAACTCTTCTACTTTCTGTTCTTTGTATATAAAAATACCCCCATCCCCTTGTATGCCTCTCAATACAGGAACACTGTTCCTCCTCATTATTCTGTTTGGAATCCCTGGCTCCTTTGAAGGCACAGTTTAAGTTACTCTCCTTCAAGAGAATTTTTTCTTTCTCCAGCTACTGATTATTTCCCTCTCTTCTGTTAAAGTGCTATGTACTTTTTATATTTTGTATTTTCCTATCAAAGAGCAAATTAACTGTCTCACTCTGGTATATGTTCTTCTAGTAAGGGCTTAATAAATACTAATTAATTTAATGGATTGAATGGAATGTTGACTTTCTGGACCAATTATAAGATTTTTTTTATATCCTTATTAAATATCATTCAATTAGATCTAGCCCATTGTTATAGTCCAGAACAGGGAGGGAAGAGAATAGAATAAGCATAAATATAAATACATATAAATAAACATACATATAAATACATGTTCTTGGCTTAAAATCTAAGTAAAATACATCCATTCTCATATGAAGGGAAATATAGCATGGTGGAAAGATATCTGAATTCAGGTTCAGAAGAGTGAATACTATAGCATTGACCTGTTTTCTTCTAAGCTATAGATTACTTTAGACAAATACAGCTCTTAATTTAAAACAAAAGTATTCTATCCACTTCATTCAATCATTTATTAAGTGTCTCCTCTGTGACAGGGACAATAATAGACCATAGGGGAAAAGTACATAGCATGAAAGACTATTTTTAAAGAGCTTATTTAACTCATACATATAAAAAAGATTTACTTGATAAATGTTTATAAATAAATTAGATATTTAAATATGCAGACATGTACATCTATTATATATTTATAGATGTATGCATATATGTATGCATATATATTTATATATGCATTTATATATGCATGTATGCATATATATGCACAGACAAAAATGGTTAAAATCAATAGTTTTGGAGGGCAAGAACTAGTGGGGAGAATCAGGAAAGATATGCAGAAGGTAGTGCTTGAGTTGTATCTGAAAGGAAAAGAGGGACTGCATCAAGTGAAGATAAGGAAGAGATACACTACAGGTAAATGAAATGGTCAGTCAAATGCACAGAGATAGAAGATAGAATATTACATGTAAGGAACAGAGAGGGGGTTGATTTGTTGATCATAGAATTGGAGGGGTGGTTAGATAGGTAATGTTTAGTGATGTTAAAAGGTAGTTTTGAAACCAGTTGAGAAGGGTTTTAAAAGTTCAACAAATATATTTATATTTTTAACTTAAAGGAAGAGACTAGAGTAGATGTGATAGAGAAGTTAGATCTTCTTTTTGGGAAAATTCATCAGGTAGCAGTGTGTAAGATGTATGAAATTTGGAGAAACAACTTGAGGTAGAGACACCAATTTTAAGTCTCTTAGGATAATCTAGGAAATAGATGGTAAGGAACCAGATTAAGATGTATGAGAAGAGAGAAGGGCTCAGATGCTAGAGATAATGTAAAGGTTATAAAAGGGCAAGATTTGTCAACTGATTGGCTCTATGGTAAGGGGCACTAAGTTACCAGGGTCAGTGGTTGAGCTTATAAAATTGGGAGCTTGAGAGAATGATGATATCATCTAAGGAAATAAATTATATAATGTGAGAATTAAATTATATAATGCTTATGAAAGTTTTGTGCAGTTATAATATAAATTGAAAATGTATTAAAGACAAACAACCTGATATAAGTATATATATATATATATATATATATATATATATATATTTATATTTATATATCTGTTTGTCTATATACATATAACATAGAAGTATAGTATATAGAATGTTGAAGCTGAAGTTAGGAAGATATGAATTCAAATCCTTTCATACTTACCAGCCATGTAAACATTAGCAAATCACTTAATAATAGTATTTAATTAATTAAAATAATAGTAATAATAGTTCACATTTATATATCTTTTATTATAGGTTAGGCATTGTATTAAGTATATTGCAATATTGTGATTCTCAAAATACCTTTTGCAAGCAGTTAGTATTATGATTCTCATTTTACAGGTGTGGAAACTAAAGCAAACAGAGGTTAAGTAATTTATCCCTCCATCATACAGTTGGTAAAAAACTGAGGGTGGATTGAGAATTGGGTTTTACTTGACTCTAGGCCCAGAGTTTTTTTTTTTTTTAGGTTTTTTGCAAGGCAAATGGGGTTAAGTGGCTTGCCCAAGGCCACACAGCTAATTATTAAGTGTCTGAGATCAGATTTGAACCCAGGTACTCCTGACTCCAGGGCTGGTGCTTTATCCACTGCGCCACCTAGCGTGCCTAGGCCCAGAGTTTTATCCACTATATCATTTAGTCGCTTTAGTAATCTCGATTTGCAAATCTTCAAAATAAGGATTATCACATCTCACTGACTTGTGAAGATTAAATGAACTAACAAATGAAAAGTACTTTCCAAAACTTTCCAAAAGTACTTTTTTTTTTGGTGGGGGGAACTCTTCTCCAGGTCCAAAGTTGTTAATTCAATGATTTCTATCTATTCCTAAGGTTTCTTCTATAATGTACATCTGGAAAAGCAGATTTTTCAAAGCCTTTTCCATACTTAGTTGCACAACATATGATTATATATGGAAGCTCCCTTCAAAAGGAACATCAATGGTCCCCAGGAGAAGGACCTTTCATTTTTGTAATCAGTAATTTGGCTGCAAGAAGTTTTAACCAAAAAACAGATTAGTGGCTGCATTTCCTTGCCAAAGAGTACAATAAAATGAAAGTGGGCAGGAAGAATGGGGAAGAAGAGAAGAGAGCAATTTCTACCAGATTCTTGTGTCTATTGAGTCCATTATAAATATAATCTCAAATTCTCAGCATAATGTTGAAAATATTCTATCCATATTAAATACTTCTCATGTGAGGTTAGGATATTGTTCTGTACCAAGTTAAGAACCAATGCAGATTAGAGTATTTGTGGAATTAGCAACTAAGCAAAACAGACAAATGAAAAGAATCAGGGGCATCATAAAATGTACTGCATCATAAAGCCTTCTTTGTTCATTTCTTTTGACAAGTATAGTTTAATTTAAATTATTTATGGTACTTTATACCATATGAGTAAATGTAATGCAGTGCATTTTGTTAACAAATAATGAAGTCTGCACTATATGAGCTTTTAGATACTCTGCTAAAATATCAGAGCCACAAATTTATCTTTTTCCCTTGCTATTTCTATAGACAAAAGTCATAGTAGTTGTATTTTTCTTTTCTTTGTATGAGATGAGGGAGGCATTGTGGGAGATTGGAAAAAAAACACTAAATAGATCTGGAGTCAGATGTTCTTGGTCTACTTTTTATTGCCTTTTAAATTTTATAATGATTTTTGGGCCTCAGTTTCCTCATGAATCATTTAGGAACAAAGTTCTTTTAAAATGAAATCAATTGTTCAAAACCAGGAAAACCATAATACTCATCAATCATGCAAAATAGCTTTTCCATGCTAAAATAACACATCAGTATGTTTCCATCAAATTACATTTGGAATGTTTTGCTTTTAACAAAAATAGTTCCTTTTATAATTTCTATTTGACCCTAAGTAATTAGAGATAAATAGATTCAAACAGGTATAGTTGGGAAGTCTTTGCAGTATACCTCTCCTTTATACTTCTTTCCTTTTGTTGATGTCTTTATTCGACCCTCTTCAGGTAGCAACAACTTCACCCCTATTTAAAAATATGCTAATCTTATAGATCACTTCCTCTTTGTGTGATCTGCTTCCTAGAATGGCCAAGCAATCCCACTACATATAATGGAGGCCTATGTCCAAGAGCTTCTGGAGTTATATGGACATATATCATATAATTGCCAACTTCTTCCAGATGCGCAAACCTGTCCTGTCTCATGCTAATTCACCTAGAATGTATTCTTGCTGTATCCCTCTTCCAACTTATCCTCTCTCTCCCTAGTCTTTGAGATATATGGATACAGCAGAAAGATGGCAAAAGGATCATCCAATTCAATTTCCTTTCTGATGAAGGAACTTCTGAAATCTAATGCTAATAATGATTTCTCTAATAACTAATCTTAACAATTCCTCCTTTTCTTTACCCCTAGATAAATCTTATATTATGTATCTTACATTGTTTTATTTAATAATTTCATAATACAACTCCATTTCTTGATATCTTGGAATATGTACCTATGTCATAGATGTACATATATACATATAATAATTATATATTAATATGTTAATGAAATTTGTGACAAAGATTCTTAAATTGGAATATATACTCTACAAACACTCCACCTACTATTTCTGATAAAATTTTGGGTCAATGATGGGGTAAGGAGTTGCAATTTTAAAGAGATATCACAGACTGGAAGCAACTCTCATTGTTTCTTTATAATTTCTTAATTCTACCTTCTAATTTTATTTTAGTTACATCCTCTTTAATTTTTTTTTCTATTGACTTCAGTTGGGAAGCACTTTAAATATTAACAAAATTTGGTGCTAAATAATCTCAAAAAAAGAATTTTTAAGATTTTAGAAAAAAATCCAGTTATTTTTACTCATATATGATATGTGATACTACAACCAGAAATTTTTAATCAGAAAATGATGTGGATGATCAAAAAGAATTATAATGTTTTACAAAGGTATAACTTCACTGGGCTTTTTCTCTCATGAAATCATGTTTAAATTTACAAACAGGGTATATGCATGAGAGTATCCTTCAGAATCGTATTCATGTTAAGAAATCTAATTTGTATGCACCAGCTTTCATTCCTGTGTTTGTGCCAGCTTTAAGTAGCAACACAGCTTTTAATTGTGAGGTTTTAAGTTCTGCAATTAAAATTTACCCTTTCTACTAGGAGGGTTGAGTGATAGTTTTTGATTTACTTTAGACAGTTTAGACAAATTATATTTAAAAGAGCATAAAGATGCAAGAAGCATTTTCTGATTCTGAGAAGGTCAAAATGTCTTAGTCACATTTGCTGAAAGTTTTACCTTGAATAGCTAATGATTCTTTCTCCACTATTGAATAGAATATACTAAAGATATGCAAGTAAGATGTCAAACAGCTTTAAAAGATCAACTCTATTGAAATTAGTGACCAAATGACCTTGAACAGATAAGAGAACATGAATGGATTTTGTGTCTCATAATGTTACATTAAAAAAAATCACTTTTATAAAGGATGTAGAAGATAAACTACATTAGCTGCCTCCAAGGATGGTTATGTTACTGTTTTGATTACTTTTTGTATTTATAAGCATCTTGAAAATGCTTTGCAAACTAATGGAAGGCAAAGTACTTGCCCACAGCTTTGGTCACAACTAAAGTGGAGTGGAAAGTTTGCCCTTGCTTAGTTAATTTGATCAGTGTTG
The DNA here is from genome assembly GCF_037893015.1 of Macrotis lagotis. Classification (NCBI taxonomy): domain Eukaryota; kingdom Metazoa; phylum Chordata; class Mammalia; order Peramelemorphia; family Peramelidae; genus Macrotis; species Macrotis lagotis. The sequence goes on along the minus strand of NC_133663.1, from coordinate 123,863,659 downwards.
ACAGTCAGCCAGGATAATTCAGGTCAACAAATCCATTCCATGACCTTGCTCAAAAAAATGATAATCTTTTAGAAGGAGCAAATTAAATGTGGTGTTTGTAAAGAAGGATTTCGGTTTATTAACAATCCAGAGGTGTTTTTGTACACTAGCTGTAAGTTAGTGTTCTAAAAAAATGAGGGATATGATTTGGGGTTACTCCATTCATAATGATAATGAATTTTTATCCATTTCTTCAGAAATCTTTTTAATGAGTTGTTTTGGTCAATCCACTTCAAACTCATGTAAATTGCTTCTAGCCATGTAAGTTGCCACCAGACCCTTCCTTGGAGACATTAAGATGGTCTGAATTGCCTGACATTAGGGGTTTACTGACCTAGCTTTTGAGAGTCAGGGGTCAAAGTCACTGGGTATAATTAGATTATGATTTTTACATAGTTTATAGCTTTAACACATTAATTTGTGCTATGTTTTCTATAGTTCATAATGCAAAGTAGGGAATATAGGGTAACCACTTGCATTTTTGCAATCATATAAATATTTACTTTCATGTATAAGAAATATAATTTTTTTCACTTTTTATCTGAATAAAAATCAAATGATAACATTTTAGAGTTGAAAAAATGGTGTAATTGTTCAACAGTTCTTCCTATGGTGAGCTATTTCAAATTCTTATAAATTGATCGAAAACCATCTTAGTTTTGGTTTTTAGGGGCAAACAAAACAAGGTTAATCCTTCTTCCTTACAGTCATTTCACTTTGTGAAAACAGTTAAGAATAGTGACACTGATATGGTCCATATAGAGAAAGGTTGACATGGTTGGAAAGATCATTTTCTGTTCTTGTCAAAGTGACTGAACTTTGCCTCTTTTTGCTAGACTACTACTGCTATATGTTTTTCACCTAAAAATTTCTAGGACTTCTATAATTCTGCCTTTATAATAATCTTTTTTTTAATGGGTCCTCTAGCTCCCAGGCTTCACCTCCAAAGTTCACAATAAGCAGCAGTAGAAGCACAAGTGGAGCTAGGAGGAGACCTTTGAGACCATCTAGTTCAACATTCTGGTTTTACACATGAGAAAATTCAAGTCCAGAGAAGTGAAATGAATTGGATAAGAAGGGCCAGGAAAGAAGCTAGGTCTGGGGTCAATCTGCATGAGCATAATCTCTTCCCTTCCCCCATTTCCTCAGCCCCCCCACTGGGTCTGCATCCATTGTCTTTTCTATGGGGGTTGTACTCTTGACAATGGATCAGGAGATTGCATGTAGATTTGAGAAATGGAGCAGAAAACTTTTGACCATTCCAGATAGATAGGAGCATGAGAATTCTCTGGCTCTTTCTCACCAAAAAAAAAATCATTTTAGTCTTTTTTTTGCCAGTAGTTGGTTCAGAATGAGTGAAAATGATAAATGTTCTGCCATATATATATTCTGCCTCTCAGAAAGTTACTGAATGTGTCTACTTTCCATATTAACCAAAGATTTATTTTGTAAACTCTCTTAGAATCCTCCCAAAATGATATCAAGTTTCAGATCTAAATTTCTGTTAGATCCCGACTGATTTATTCCATGACATAGAAAATGTTGTTTTCTATTTCATACATCATTCGTTTCCTATTTTTCTGATCATGCACTAGGTTTCTGTGATTAGAATCTGAACATTGTCCTTGAGTGAAGATTCCTCACAATCAACATGGCCTTTGAACAGAGTGTAGTTTGGCCTACAAAAAATGTAATGTGCTAGACTTCAAATAGGAAACCTCTTCAATTCAACCTAGTTAAGAAATATTTATTAGGTGCCTTGTATGTGAAAAGTATCATGGGGGCGGCTAGGTGGAGCAGTGGATAGAGCACCGGCCCTGGAGTCAGGAGTACCTGAGTTCAAATCCGGTCTCAAAAACTTAATAATTACCTAGCTGTGTGGCATTGGGCAAGCCACTTAACCCCATTGCCTTGCAAAAAAAAAAATCTAAAAAAATGTATTGTGAAAGAAGCTGGAGCTTGAAAGATGTTAATGATAAAAAGAAGACAGATCAGGTACACAAATAAGTAATTTTTTTTTATTATGAGGAAAAATGGGAATAGAACAAAAGAACATATTCTAAGGAATGGAAGGAGAAATTTCAGCTTGAGTTGGCCAAGAAAGCTTCATGAAGGAAGCTATTTTCACAGCTGGTGAGAGTACATTTCTACAATGGGGAATTTTATAATGAGGCAGAGGAGGTAGCTAATTGTCCTATATGTCTAGAATGATGCAAGTGTAAATGGGTTTTGCATGAAATAAATCTGGAAATTGTGGCTGGTCACAAGCAATAAAAAAACATTGTCCACTATGGTAAAGAATGTGTAAATCTGAATATATCCTGTAGGCAATGGGTAGTCATGGGAAGAAAAAATCTCCATGTTAGGAAGATATTTTTGACAACTATTGGAGATGGGATTGAATAGTGATGAGGTTAGAGTCTGGAATAGCAAAATGGAGGATATTGTGTTAGCCCAGGACAGAAGTAATGAGAAACTGAACTATATGAGTAACACTGTAGAGGGGAAGGGACAGACGCAAAAGACAATCGATTTAGTTTTAGAGGAAATAGGGAAAGAGAAGAGGCAAAGATTACTTTAAAGGGTCATAGATTCACATCTAGATATCTAGATGGGACCTAAGAAGCCATGTATTTCAACTCCTAATCTTATAATTAAAAAATGGAGTCCCTGAGAGGTTAAATGACTTGGAAGTAGATTTGGGTGGAAAAATTATATCCAACATTCTTGGGCATGTTAAATTTGAATTGTTAGGAGTACATCTCAGATAGATAAAAAAAATCAGAGATTTAGACTAGTTGACCCAAGAAAGCCTTTTTTCCAGGTCTAGAAATCAGCTTCTGATTTCTAGTTCTGGAAAGCAAGGACAGATGAGTGATCTCATTCTTCTTAATAACTTCTTAAAACTTGCCCACATTTAGTATAATATGAAGTTTGACTTTTTTTGCTTCTATGTACAGATCATTTTCATAAATTAAAGAAGTGTTATCTACACAAATGACATATATTCAGCTCCCTTCTGATCCCAGTGATGAAAACAACCTGTAACCTTGACAGCATTAACAACTTGCCATATCAAATTTTAGCTAAGTGACTTAGAGCAACCAAGAATATTGAAGACCAAAAAAAATTTTGATAATTCCTAAAATGCTTATAAAGATCAGAGAAGTAATGCTTTATAATAAAAAGAGAATGCTTGCTTTAAGATGATAACTTTAATTGGGTTTCACAAATCTTAAAGCTACACATTTCTGTTTTCTCTGTGAGTTTGTAAAGGTTTATGAAGTTGCCTGATTGTTAATGGCAAATAACAGCTGCTATTTTTACGTATTCAGTGTTTTTTTTTTCTTTTTTGCAATCTGTGATATATACTGGCAGGGCATTAGAAAATGACAGGGGTGCTGAAAGTGAGAATGAACTGGCAAGCATGATGTTCCACTATTTATTTTAATCTCACTTAGACTACTGTTTTGTACTATAAATAAATTAGCAAACAATTTTGCTAAGAGGTTTTTGTTGTTGGATAGAAATTAAGTCTTTTTAAAAAACAGTTGCTAATTTGACATGCATTTTACTTCTTTGATTTAAGAATGATGATTTAGCTTTCAAATATTTTTCCTACCTCTCTTGACAAGTAGGAAACACCCTATGCCAAATAAGGTGAAGTTTATCTTAAAAGTCATGCTAATGCTCTTTTTAGGCACAAATAAGTGGTGCAATGGATAAAGTGACAATCTTGGAGTCAGGAAGACTCATTTTCTTGAGTTCAAATCTGACCTCAGACACTTGCTAGCTATATGACTTTAGGCAAGCCACTTCAACTTGTTTGTCTCAGTTTCCTCATTTGTAAAATGAGATGGAGAAGGAATGGCAAACCACTCTGGTATCTTTTCTAAGAAAACCTCACATGTGCTCAGATGAATCAGACATAACTGAAAAACAACTGAACAATACTCTCTTTTGGTACAGAAAACTAGGTCACTTTCACTTGTTCTAAACATGTCAACAAGTATTTATAAAGTGTGAAATTACAAGGATATGAAGAAAAGCAAAAAGCAATGTCTGACCTCAAGGGGTTTGTATTCAAATGAAGGAGGTATCTGGCAAACACCTATTTATGTATAAGAGATAAATAGGGTGAACTGGAAGTAATTTCTGAGGAAAGACACAAGATTGAGGCAATCCAGCAGGTCTCTTGCAAATATGGAATATTTGTTGAGAATTGAAGCAATCCAGGGAAACCAGTAGGTGGAGGAAAAAAGAGTGAGAACATTTAAGGAATGGGGAAGTTAAAAGGCATAGATCTCATGTATGTGGGGGAAAAAGATAGGAGGTCAGTGGTGGCTTATGATGTACATTGAAAGGGATAAAAGAAGAGGCCATACTGTGAAGTGCTTTGAAAGTCAAAGAGAAGATGGAAAATTCTTACAACCTCTGTTGACCACAAGATGACTAGAATTCAGACTGGCAGTTGATAATACTTAATCAAGGGTGCTTTTGTAAGGAATACATTTTTGGGTATTTATAAATAGAAAAAAAATATTATATCTAATGCATTCAAAACACTCATTTCTTTTCAGAATGTGAAACATTGTTTAAAAATGATTATATAAAGTTTCTTCAGCTATTTTTAAAATAATAAAAGCCTCATTACTTCGTTCACTTTGATTCATTCGAATTTGTCATTGTTTCAAAATGTAGTGCACAGAATTGAACACAATAATCAGATGTGGTTTTTTGTTGAGTAGTCCAATGCTGAAATGATTTCTAATAATTAGACACTGTACTTCAACTACTGCTAGCTAAGATTAACTTAATTTTTTGTTGTTGATGTTAAAGTAGCCATTTTATGGCTTATATTGAATTTTTGTTCAATCAAAACTACTCATCTTTTTTTCAAATAAATAGTTGCCAAATTGGATTCTAGTCATCTTATACTTTTCTATTTGAACTTAAATGGAAGACTTCAGGCTTATTTCCTCATATTGGCTTTGGTCTAGTGTTTCTTTTGATCTGATTTTGAATCTTGATCCTTTCGTTTCTCTATTAATTTTCTTAGCATTGTTCTTTACAATCATTTGGTCAGCATGCATTCCATGTTTTCCTCCCAGTCATCAATCAAAACTTCAAATAGGGTAGGAGGCTCAACACACCACTAGAGGCCTCCTTCACAAATTCTTTTGTGTCACAGACCCTCGAGCATTTTAGTAAAAACTATAAATTTTTTTTCAGAATAACATTTAAAGCTTTAAATGAAGAGAGAGAGAGAGAGAGAGAGAGAGAGAGAGAGAGAGAGAGAGAGAGAGAGAGAGAGAGAGAGAAAGAGGAAAGAAATTATTCTAAAATGTAGTTATCAAAATATTACATAAAAAAGTAACTGATCCCAAGTTAAAGATTCTTAATCTAGAATGACACCAATTTACTGAACCATCTTTCCTTAATAGAGTGATCTAATAAGTTGTGGGTTTGGGAACACGGAAGTGACAATTTCTGCAGTTTATTGTATCTTCTCCATAGTTCAGGAGAAAATTTCTTATTCAGTGTTTTGGTCCTATGACTTCATATAAAGAAGATTTCATCCTCAACAAAACATCATTGACTTTAATTACTTAACACTTGGTGAATTTCAAGTAATCTACTAATTTCTTGAAATAGAGTCAAAATTCAGATGTGTCTAATATTTTTTCCTCATATTTTGATTAAACTCTCACAAAGAAAAGATTCAGTTTCTAATTTAATGCTAAAACCTATCTTGTTCCCTCCTATTCATTTCTGCTAGAAAATGTTATATTCTTTATATACTAAAGAGTACATGTAGTACATAAGATATCTATATAACATTTATATAGCAGGTTAGAAAAATGTTTACATATCAGATACTATATATATTACATTTTATTCATATACATATATATTTAATATGGTGATTATATTATATATATGTATATAAACATCATGCTATTCTATTAGTTAAAGAGAGCTAAATTGCTGTGTTTTCTGAGCATGCTTGAAATATTTTTGTGACCATATTCCAGTATAATTCAATACTTTAAAGTTAACAATTACAAGTAGATAGGCAGAGAGTAGTCAGAGATTGTGATATGCTTTACTCAAAATGTAACCACACTCCAATCCCTTTTATTTTATGGTAAGGAAGCTCATGAGGAAGAAGAAAAAAAAATTATTCCATTGTCAAAAAAATAGTGATTTGCAGAACCAAGATTCAAAATCAATTTCTCAGCACCCAAATCTGGTGCATTTTTCATTTGTTCACCCTGACTGTACCATTTGATAGAGTTTTCATTCTATGTAACTTTCACTTTTTTGTGATTTCAGTTAGTAGTGGTGTCAAACTCAATTAGAAATATATATCTGCTAGCCCCAATGGCTTGGAAAACCACAAATTAACATTTAGTTACTGTACTGTATTTTTATTTATTTGTTAAACATTTCCCAATGACATTTTAATCTGGTTGGAACTGCCTTCTGGAGTTTTGCAGGTTGTGTGCTGCCTGTGGGCAGCAGAATTTAACACCTCTGCAATGTTCCGATTAGGTAACTCCTTACACCAGTATATTTCAGGTTAGCCACTATTCTGCAAATGATTGTTTTAGTAACTTGGGACATAGAGAAATTAAGTGACTTGCCCCCAGGGTTATGCAGTTTATAAATGTTAGAGTCTTCCTGACTCCTGAGGCTGGCTCAGTGTCCATTATCCAAGCTACTTTTTGCTGCTTTGGTAATAAACCAAAAAATGCTCCTGAGAGTTGCTAAAAGAAAAATGAAGTTATGCATATATTTCCTTAAAGTTTTCAGTTATACATACAGTTAAGAACCTATATTGAAATATACTGAAATGTATTACTCTTAAAGCAATTCAAAGAGAAAACCCTTGATCTCCTCTTTGCTTCAACAAAAAATGAATTGCATTTTAACTTTTTTTCTCTTCAAAGTGATTTTACATTAAATATTCTTTGCCATAAGTTATTCCTGCTTAAAAATGTAACTAGAAAAGGAAAAAAAAACTTTAAAACTCTACATGAACAAAAGACTCCAAATAATATTTTTATTTGTTCCTTTTTCTCTCATAAATAGATTATGTTGGAAAACCATTTGAAGACTGGAAATAAAAACTCATAAAATCTCTGAGTTAAGCTGAGTCCGATCTTCTATCTTTGCAAATAGAAAGGAGGTTCAAAGCAATTACTTTAAGAGCTCAAAGTTTGCATCTCAATGAGAATGGCAAAACCAAAAGTGAACATTTTAACTTGACAGGAACTTTTTAATCTTACATGTAATTGTCAAAGAATATAATACTGTTTTAAGGATTACAGTGCCTGGGGAAATAGCATGATACTATATGGGACAGATACAATCTTTTTTTTTGGTCAATGAAGTTCATTGAAAGGACTTCAAATTTTAAGTTTCTGAGTTTCTAAGCACAATGAAAATATTCCAATAACATTAAAATTTAAAGTATTTTAAAGTGTTTTCTTCCAGCACATGCTATCAACACTTGTAGACTTTTTTTAATATAAAACTGTCAGTGAGTGGGTTTTTGTAACAGTCCTGTTGTGTAATCCAATTGCTAAACAAGACGTTAGACCACTATCAGAAAAAAAAAATCTAACAAATGTACAGTTTAAGCATGTTTAAAAATGTCTTCAGATTTCAAGTACAAATTTTTCCTAGAGAACCTTTTAAAGGGGAAATTTAAATTAAATGGCTAGATTTTTAGAATTCTTTAAAGAACCTAAACCATAATCACATGCATTTGCATTAAATTCATGCACAGTGAAAATTTACCCCAAAGTTATTAGCATATGTATTTTTGTGTATATCCCCCAAAGTTTGCATTTTTACATGATTTGCTGACAGATGTTCAAAGAAGACTGTTTTTACAAGTATCCATGATGTCTATTTGAACCTAAATACAATTTTTCTGTATAATTTTTATTTCTGCTTTATGTACTCTGTTAGTTTTTCTAGTGTTTCTCAGTGACTGATCACTTGGCACATTTTGAATTGATTACACTAAAATGACTTCTTAAGAAAAATTGTCCTGTGTTTTTATTAGAATTTTTAGTACACACTATCTCCTAGTTACAGTGATACCTTGAGTGATATCTGTATTAATTCTTGCTTTCATTATTAGTAACTGCTTGTGGCACCCAGAGTTATTAGATTCTTCTTCATTTTTTGTTATAAACAGGGATTCCCTTGGGAATTGACATCTTTGTGTTTTGTATTAATGTAAAGAATATTGTTGTGTTTTTTCCATTCCCAGAAGTAGACAATTTGCCCAAATGTGATATCTTCCAGAGTTTCCCTATACATACATACATATTTATAATATATATATATAGTTTTTAATTATAATCTGAAACATTTTTATTTTCAATTAATTTAATGCTATCAGAAGAAATAAACATTTATTTTAATAAAAAAGGAGAAGAACAATACTTAAAATAAGACATAAGTCCATTTGACCATTGTTTTGGTTCAAAAGGTGATTAATTTTTTAACTTAATTTTTCTCACAAGTTCATAGGCTGAATTTCAATCAGTCCTTGAATAAGAAAAATAAAAGATGCTGAATATTTGCTAAAAAGCAGACAATATGAAAGGATTAAAATGCTTTAATCAGACAGAAAAAAAGGCTTTGGCCACTTGATTAGGGCTGATTTCCACCATCTGCTTATACTTACTGAGGATCTAGCCCTGACTGAACACTAATTTGTGCACTTCCTAGAAATTGAAATCTCTCAGCAAGCAAATTAACAAGAGCAGGGATTCAGCAATAATGGAGCTCCTCGGCTTTTGTTTCCCTCTGACAGATGGACAGGGTGCGCTCAAATTGAATTCAGCTTTAATTGCATTGTGCCATTTAAAATTTTATCTGCTCCACAGATTTTGTTTACAGGTTTCAGGATTCCAAACCTTTGGAAGTTTTTTTTTTTCCAGCTCTGGGTAAGATAAAGAACGTTCTAATTCTATGTGACTAGTAGGTGTTCATTACAATTCCTTGCCCTGAAGGGTAACGTGTTAAAGAAAATAATTATATTTTAAGGACTTCAATAGTGGGGGCAAGCAGAGAACACAATTCAAACTTTTCATGTGTTTGAATATTGGTAGTTCATAAATAAATGTAATCAGGAAATGTTGTGGATTTCCTCTAAATAAGAGTCACTTGCCTTGTTTCAATTACAGGGTTCCCAACTTTGTCAGTTATCAGTCTATCACCTTGAGCCGTGCACTTCTGAATTCTAGAGATAAACTTTTACTAAATGAATCATGATATTATAAAATTACTTTCAGTTTCTGCCTGATTGACAGTGTTCAGATAGAACTGACTTATATGAACTGTTCTTTTGAGCAGAGGTATAAAATACTACATCATTTAGTCATGTCCTAAACATTCCTGTGAATCTAGCATTGAAGATGCATTTGTTGCAAAATTGCTTGTCAATCTACAAGCCTTTCCTCATAAATCTGTGGCTTAGTTGGTACTAAACTATGACATTTCTGGTGGCAAACAGAGATCCTGGAAGCTTGAATATACCATCTTCAGATTTGATTTGTACCCCACTTAGGTGAAGATTGAAGACTCTTAGCTACTAAACAAGGAGATTCACAATTCTGGAAGGGACCTCTGAGGAATCATTGAATTTGCTATACTCCTAACTGATAGTTTAAGTCTATGAAAGCTGAATAATGAGAAGCTTTAAAACAAAGCAAAACTAAGCAAAAAATACCACTGTTTTGTGCTTAAAAAAATAGGCTCCAGAAGCACTAGCTATTGCAGAACTTGCTTGACTAATTTTTTAATTTTATATTTTGCATTTTGATTCTTAATTTTATCTTAATTTTGTCAGTTCATTCTTCTTTCAGAAGATAGTCATGGTCATGGTGATTTTCATGGTGTGACTTCCATCTTCTAGGCTATTTGTTTAATGTGATGCTCCAGAGTGTACAATCCAAAGCGTTCATGTAAGTGAAGGTATAGAATAATATCTACAAAATGTCATTTTTAAATCTTTGTAATAATAAAAGTGACCAGCTAGCAAACTATCATTTCTTCAAATGGTCATCTTAAATTGAGGTAGGATCATGTAACTTAGATATTATCTACTTATCTTCATGAAAAAGCAAAACATGGCAATATCATTTTGAGAAAACCAGTTTGAATTGACATCAGACCAACCTGTTTGAAATTAGCAAACTGAAGATGATCGTTTAGTGGTTTGTCCAAAATGTAGATTTAAGTGAATAATCAAGCATATGTGTTACAAAGAAATCCAAATCTTGCTACCTCAAGACTGACTAGACTTGAAGCCATTATATTTTGCAAAGTTTCTGGACAGGCAATGTTCAATAAACAAATCACCTGATGAAGGCTAAATATATAACTTAAAATTCTAGCTAAAACATGGTTCTCAAATTTTCAGCTATTAGATTTCATTTAAAAGTTGTCTTGAGAACGGCTAGGTGGCGCAGTGGATAGAGCACCCGCCCTGGAGTCAGGAGTACCTGAGTTCAAATGCGGCCTCAGACACATAATAATTACCTAGCTGTGTGGCTGTGGGCAAGCCACTTAACCCTATTGACTTGCAAAAAAACTAAAACAAACAAACAAAAAAAATTGTCTTGAGCCAAAAAAAAAAAGAATCTGTTGATCATAAAATGCACTTTTTCTACCTTGTAATTTTAAAACTCTGGATAAAAATTTTCTTTAGGGGTAGCTAGATGGCATAGCATATAGAGCATTGGCCCTGAAGTCAGGAGTGCCTGAGTTCAAATCCAGGGTCAGACACATAATAATTACCTAGCTGTGTGGCCTTGGGCATACCACTTAATCCCATTGTCTTGCAAAAACTAAAAAAAATAAAAAATCTTTAGCTTGTTCCATGAAATTTCTTAATTTTCTTTGCTTTCCATATCCATTTTTTTCAAGGTTAGCTCTAGAAGTAGCTGTCAGTCATTTTTGTTGTCTCCTCAATTTGTAACTGAAAGAAAGGTTTAAGAAGTGCATTTCTTGAATTTCATTTTCATAGAATCATAGAATCTTAGCACTGGAAAAGAACCTTGGGATTGTTCTAGCACAACTTTCTCCATGTCCAGATATGAAAACTGTGGCCCTAAAAGTAAAGTGACTTGTCCATCCTTGGTCTCATGAAAACTTAGCAGTAATTCTATGACTTGAATTCAGTTCTTCTGAATTCCAGTTCAGGAGAATATTTAAAAGTAAAAATTGATTCATCTTGCTGTGTTTCTGATGTATAGTCCTTATATTTAATATATAATATATAATTAAAGTAAATTTGATTTACTTTAAGTGTTTTAGTATATTTATGTACACATAAAAATTAAAATGGTATCTTCAAACTTTTGTATATTAACTTATGCATTATTTGTATCTATGTATATATATATGTAATTTTATTGCTTATATTTTAATCTTATGCATTAATATCCCAAGGTGGATGACTTTCATCTGTGTATTTCAAAAGTATGCCTACCAACAAGATGTGCAGATAAATAAATAAATAAATAAATGTTGTAGGAGTGATCTTCCCCCATATATGACTTAGTTCATGGTCAACAAAGAATTACAGACATACATACACATTCACACACATACACTGTGGATTTTAACGTAGATTAAGAAGCTTTTAATTTTGGCAGTTTTCAAAACCAGACTGCCAGATTTGGGTCACTTTTAGTTAATTAGGATTTCAGACATGGACTTGCCAATCAGCACACTAAATGTATCTGTCTTTGAGGACAGGCACCAGGAGGCTCAACTCAGTGGTTGATAGCTGGTATGTGATATCTGTCTCTGGTTTATAGCCTGGTACAATAATGTCATTGCCCCATGTGGCAAATGGTGTAAGCTATTGTAAAACTGTTTGTCTATGTGATTAAGACATTGCTGCAGTGTGCAGCACCAGCCAATTACTTTTTTAATTTAATTATAGCAGAAAAAAGAGAATAGCATAATAGAAATTCTTGTCATAGGGAATATGTAAAATGTAAATTGAAGACCCATGAAAATTTCATGCATTGGCAGGCTGATTTGTTTTTATTTTCAACTTGTTATAAAGACTGAGTTTCTTCAATGCAATAAAATAAGACGTAGCCATGTTTAGTAATTACTTAGGTCTACATCAAAATAATTATATACAGTCTGCACTTGCGATCCACTCTGCTGTATATGAATGTAAAAATAAACACTGCGGGGCCCATATCAATTTTTACTTTTAGACAGTGTAAATAAAGCTGAATCTTCAACTTTCAAATTAAAACTGATAACCTTGGGCAATCAGGGCTTTTATAAAAGAAGGGGGAAAACTTTAGCTTGCCTCAGAACAGGTTGTGTCTCTGGAATGCTTCTGGGACTAAAGAGATCAATTAAGTGTGTATAAACAAACAGTTGGAAAAAAGCTACTAAAACAACAGAGGAGAGAGCTCTCTATTGGGCTCCAGGGGCCTGGGGGAGCGAAGTTTCATTAACTGGATCTGAAGTCCTATGGCCTTCTATAAACAGGCATTAATTAAAGAATGTAAAAAATAAAGTTTCAGACCTTGCAATATGTTAATGATCATATGATTCAGGGCCTGGGAAGGAGAGGAGCAGCAGAGGTCATAAAATAAGCATGAAGCATTTAATATGAGTGCTTGGCAGGGATTTCTGCAAATTAGTTGGTTATTTGCTGGTCCAAAGCAAATTAAGGTGATTTTGCTTCACTTGCTAATTTTTTTATGTGCGTGCTTGGCAAAATGTTTTTCACAAATGGATGAAGGTTATTGTTAATGGCATAATGAGAAATATTAACATATTTAAATAAACCTGAAAATTCTGACATCTAACACAAGCCTGCACTTTTTATTTGACATTGACATTGAAATACTATTATATCCTTGAGATTATTTTAGATGAAATTATGAAAACTGCTCAAGTTATGTCCTGCTTTGAATCATGGATTTAGAGCAGGAAGAGACCTTTAGAGGTCATTAAATCTAACACTCATTTTACAGATGATGAATCTAAGGCCCAAAGAGGGTAAGTGACTTAATCAAGGTCATACAGGTAACAAGAAGCAGAGCTCAGATTCAAATTTAGGTCATCTTAAAAAACCAAAACTGGCACTCCTTACTCTGTGACATACTATTCTTCACCAAACTGACCATTAGTTTTAGTATATTTATTCTCCTATTTTCTTGAAAGAATATTTTTAACATTCTTCACACCACACTGATCATTAGTTTTAATATTCTCCTGTTATCATGAAAGAATATTTTAATGTTATTCTTTAACAAACTGACCATTAGTTTTAGTACATTCTCCTATTTTCTTGAAACAATATTGTAATATAAAAATAAAATAGAATAAATGACTAAAAGGCAGCAAAGTTTTAAGAATCTACTTTATCAAACTTTCAAAATTCAATTCAATTCCACAAATAATGATCTAGTGCCTACCTACTACATGTAAGGCCTTGTGCTAGTCACCAGGGGATTAGTAAAGGGAAAGATGAAAGGAAAATAGAGAAAAAGAGAATATCCAGAGATAAAAGATTCTCAATTTAAGTTTATGATTTTCAGAATTGTTATTAAATTATTAAAATATAGATTTAATTTTAAACATGTACATGAATCATTTTCTTTCTTCTTTTGCTTCTCTTTAGGAAATCTTTCACAACTCTTTTTAATTTTAATGTGGTTATATTAAGTAGTGGACAACTCATTCATTTTGACAAACAATGACATTTATGCCCCTGATAGCTTTTCATTTCCCAAACCCTTTTTAAAGAGTAAGAAATGGAATAACTTCTCTGTTAACCTGAAAGTCAAAATGAGTATGTTGTGATTTTCTAATTACCAAAAAAGTTGCACAGGAGAATTTGGTGACAGTATCTTATATAGAAGAAGAGGCTGTAGAAGGAAGCCACTATTGACATTGTTCTGTTACAGCAATTTTAGATGGACAAATTGCAGTTGAGAAAATTTCATGACTCGGTAAAATGAGCAATGATGACATCTGTGGATGCGGGTCTGTTCATATCTTTGCGGAGCCTTTAGGGAAATAAATATCTCGGAACATTCGGTGAAGTGAAGCTTACTCAATAAATCAACCTGACACAATAACACTTCTGGCACATGAGCCCTACTTCTCCGGAGCACCACCTACCCCTCCGTGTTCTTGTGCTACCAAATGGTGTCTCCCCATAGGCCTCTAAATCAAATCAGAGCACACAAATACAGTGAGAATTTATTGGGAATTGGTTTTGTTCGGCAAAAACATTACTTATTAGATGAACTGAAATGATAATAAATTTTGACCCTTTAAGTACCACACAAATACAGGAAACTTACTTGGTAGTGAAAGTGAGTTAGGATTTATATTAAGGGATGAAAATTTTCCAGTCCCTTCCACCAGAAGCTTTAACCTTATTATCATATTATGGAGTATTTTCAATTTTTGCAAGGAATTGTCATCAAGTTTCTTTTAAGTTCCTCTGTTTTCAAGGAAATCTGTTTCATGCCCCTAAAAATACCACAGTTATTTTAAATCTCCTCTTTTCTCTAGTTGATTGAGATTGATAAAATCCATAGATTTTTAGACATGAACATTGGATTGGTAGCAGATAAGTCATTCAAGATACAAGCCTTATGGTACATGCAACTTTTTCCTCCCCTAATGTGAGTAGTGGAAAAGCTGTCTCATGATGGAGTCTGAGGGAAGTTAAGGGGAGAAGGGTTGTAGAAGGGGAAACAGTTTATAAAAATTACTGATAAATGGATGATAGGAGGGTATTAGAGTTGTAAGAGAGGGAGAATGGTAGCATTATTTGATTTGGATTGATTTTGAAAAAGCAACAAAAATGATGTTAAATTTTGTTCATTAAATGAAGGAGGGTAAAGAAGGATATGATGTTAATAACCTACAAACTTTTGACATCCTTTTGTTCTGTAGCCAGTCATTTACTTTAAAATTTGCCAAATTTTTCCATTTTTTAATTAGTTGAGAAACATTATAATTTAAAATTATTATTAGATCTTCTTAAGAGAAAAATTTAATTCTCCAGTGCCTGAATCATAGTAAGCACCTAATAAATACTTAAACTTCTATAAGTTAGGGTTGAGAGCTTTCTTCTGAAGTGTGGTTATGCCAAAAATCAGTTATATTGGGACAATTTGAATGTATCATTTTAAAATTAATGAGTCATCCCATTATCTTGCCTCTGACCCTGACTAGATTTGTGACTCTAACAAGTCATTTGACGTGTGATCATTAAGAAACTCTTAAAATCTTATTCATGCCCTACCTGTGGCAACTTTGTATTGGTCTGACCAACCACAATCAACACACTTATTCATTGACCTCAACAGAATATTGTCATCTTAGTCCTCTAATTGCAAAGGACAACAACTATTTAATCCTAGTAGATAGTAGGAATTCTCTCATGAATCACAGCTCTTCTGCAAAATTCAATGTAATTAGCAATGTATATAAAGAACACATGAAGCTGCATAGTATACTGGATAGATTTCTGGCTTAAGAGGCAGAAAGATCAGGGTTCAAGGACTGTTCTTGACCCAAACTGGCTGTCACTTCAATCACTTAACTTCTCTGTATCCTAGGACCTCAAGGCTGAAACCTGCAAACTATTACTGCTTTCTTTTAATTAAAGGAGTATATTCATGAGTGATTCCTAGAGAAAAGAAATGAAACCATAGGATTGGAATATGCAATCCCAGAAATAGATATTTATACATATTTACAAAAATTATACATGCATATATATGCACAGATACATGTTTATCCAACATAAACTACTTCCTAATTTACTATTTTAGATTTAATAAAGTAATGCAGAAATAAGTTTATTATGCTATTTATTCAGGGTTATTTTTTTGTTTTTTTTTCCTAGGCCTGCTGTACTTTCATTTATGCAAGGAATTCTCAATGAGGAAACTTTCTTCATAGTTTATCTTTGATTTGTATAATATGAAAGAGTTCCCTTGAGCACTGAGATATTAAGTGACTTACCCATGGTCACAAAGGATGTATCAAGATAATATTTAAAGCCATATCTTCATAGCTAGCTTGCTAGTCACTTGACTGTACTATCTTTTTATTATAAATCACAACATGCATGTTCACATACATATATTTGCACTTATACCCCAGACACATTTATTACATGGCATGTCATAGTATCTCTATTATACAATTAGTGAAGACAGCATGTTATAGTGAAAAAAAAACTGACCTAGAAGTCTATGGATGCAAATCCAACCCTGGACATATATCAGCTGCATGAACCTTTGTAAATCACTTAGCTTCTTATGCCTTGGGGGAACTCTAGAATACTAAATCAAAGAGGAATGAGTGATTTGCATTGGCTAAGGGAATTTCCTCTATTGGCATTCCTCACCAAAGAAATCAGAAGACTGGATTAAAAAATATTTAATAAATGCTCTCTAAGTATAATAAATGTTCTAATTGAGTTTAAAGTTATTTGCCTTTAATAAAAAATCATGATATTTCTTTAAATGATTATTTAATCAAATTTCTTCCAAGTAGTTTAAAAGCGCAATGTGTTCTATATTTGCTTGAGGAACAAGTCACTTGTTGAAACAACAATGCACTGAACTTGAAATCCAAGAGGAAGTCAATCAATCAACAACTATTTATTCATCATCTACTATATGATAGATGTTCAAGATGAAAGTAAGAAGAATTCAATGAGACCTTACTTCCCATGCATATTGTAATGGAGGGGATAATAAGTAAATATCTATATTATATATGAATATCTATATCTTTCTGTTTTATTTAAATCACATGTCAAGATATCACCCTGTGATGTTATTGGTACTTTTCAAAAATGAAAGATAAACCACATCTCCCTACATATCTATATCTATTTTTATATTTATATACATAACAAATCAAATGTTAATTAAGACAAATATGTACTAAGTAGTTAAACATGTGTTAACTTGGGAGGGATAGTACTAGCTTTTGATGTGGTCAGAAAAGTCTTCATGCAGAAGATGATGGTGAATTGTTTATTAGAAGAGAGGGCTGAGGTAAGGATGGAGCACTTTCCAACCATGTGGAATGAACTATACAAAGATATGGAGACAGAAAATGGAGGATAGGGGTTTAGTGGGATAAGATAATTTCAAGCAAGAGGAAAGTAATGACCGGTGAAGACAGAAACAGGTTGGGGGTAAATTGTAAAGGACTTTAAAAGCTAAAAGAAGTTTATATTTTATTCTACAGTCAATTTAAGACAGTTGGTTGAGCAGGGGAGTCCAATGGTCAGATCTGCATTTAAAAGTATTTTTGAATCCATGTGGAGGATGAATTAAAGCAGAAAAAGGGAGGCAGGGAGTTTTATTGGAAGACTGTTGTAGTAGTTTAGCTTAGAGGTGATGAGGGCTCAATCTAAGACCATAGCTGTATGAATAGAGAGAAAGGGAGGCAAAGGCAAGGTATATCAAATGACTGGATATGTGAAGGGAGAGTGAGAAACTATGGATAGCAATGAGGTTACAAAGTTCTGGAGCCTGGAATAGTGGTAATGTCTTCAACAGAAAGGAAAAAAAAATCTGGAAGAGATTTGGTGGGGAAGAATTAATTTTGTCTTAGACATTTTAAATTTGAGAAGTTTAAGAAATCCCATTTGAATGTTCAATAGTCCACTAACTATTGTTAGTACCCCAAAATATGAGGAAACAGAGTAGGGCAAAAACATACACATTCATACAGACATAAGTCTTTATTCTAAAGGGGTCAGTTTAATGGAACAGACAATAAACAATAAACAAACTGTGCATAAACAGGATATATTCAGAATAAATTAAAGGTGGTCCCTGGGCAAAGGTGCTTTTAAGGAGAGCTGGGCAAGACTCTTTGAAGAAGTTTGGACTTCATCTAACATCTGAAGAAATTCAGGGAAGCAGGGAGATGAGGTGGATGAAAGCAAGGGAAACAGCTGGCAAAAATACCTGGGATTAGGTAATCAAGTGAGAAATAGAAAAGAGGTCAATGTTACTGGATCATAGTGTCCGGGGTGGGGTGGGGAGTTGGAAAGGAAAAGAGAGGTTAGATTATGACAGGCTCTAAAATTATTGATAAAGGAAGGCATAACAGAGGAAAGACTAGGGTTGGAAATAGATAAATGGATAGATAGCAAGCTAGACAGACAAATGGACATACATAGATATATCTATTGAAAAACAGAAAGTTAGTTATCATCTATCTGTTTCATAGAGGTAATAGGACCATGAAAGGTACTACAATTACCAAGAAAGAGTGTGTTGAAGGAGAAGAGGACTTAGAACAGAAATTTGAGGATTACCTCTGTGAACTAAGCTGTATGAAATGCATGATAAGCCAAAAAAGGAAAAAGAAGGAGGTTTAAGACATATAGAAAGAAGACGATGAGAGACTAGTGCTGAGAAAATCAAGAGAAGAGATAGTGTAGAGTATTGGGCATCTAGATGGCATAGTGGATAGAACATTGTTTCTAAAGTCAGGATTCCAGTTCAAATCTGCCCCCAGGTTCTTAAGAGCTGTGTGACTCTGCAAGGCATTTAAATCACTCTTTGCCTCAGTTTCCACATCTGTAAAATGGGGATAAAAAATAGTACCTCTTTCCCTGAATTTTTGAGAGGATCAAATGAGATTTTAACTGTAAAGTGTTAAGGACTCTCCCTAGTTTTTAATAAGTGCTATATAAACATTGGCTATTAATTTTTAGGGAAATAAACATTTGTGGATAATGGTAAGATCTAGAGAGTGACTAATTCTATATATGGCTAGGTAGGGTAAAAGAGTAAGCCATGAATTTAAGGAGGCTGAGGAACTGAATTAACAGAGAATTTGAAGATGTGTCTATGTGAATATTGAGTCCTTTGGTATAATGGCTGGGGAGGAGAGCAAGATGGTGAATAAGATGCCTCATTCCTTGAGAGAGGAGAGAGAATGAACTTCCTAAGTCTTGCAGTAAGTTACACTGCCAGAAATGACAGCATAACACAATAGGTACTTGAGAACTTCTATAATTTTATCAATAATAACACATTTCTATTGTGCTCTTTACCAATTCTTTCCCACCGAAATATATTAACCTAGGAATGAACTGTTTCACAAAATCACCATATAGAAGTCGCAAAATAATAACCCAACTCCTAGGGTTGTGAAAGACCTTTCAGTGACATGCAATTCAAGAATATTAAACATTCTACAAGTTCATTTCAACAAACATTTATTAAGATTTAATAAACATTCCAGAAAAAAGTTGCCTACTTTCTCAAAAATCTACAGAGAAATAAACTTGCTTAAATTCTCTTAGAAGGCATATCTCACACTAATTTTCAAAAGATTTTTTATTGTCCTGCAAGTTAAACTCATTCTCTTTTGTTTAGTTTTTGATAGAAATGATACAATATGCTTCTTGGACTTGAAACTCTTTAAACTTACTTCTTTCATTCAATATATGACAATCTAATCTTCTTTTGATTTCCTTATTTTTAAAAAAAAAACTTTTCCTAATAATACTTAAATCATTTTTGGTGCTCATAATATTCTTACAGATGTTGAAGAGCAGAACTGATGCTAAAACTCCCATGGTGGAAATGACCTATACATAGGTATATATCATTACAGGGAGTTTTATATACTTTATCTAAAATATATTTTAATATTCGTATATTTAAGAGGAATATTTTATGGGATTCTTCATCATAAAAACCTTTATTTTAATTCATCAATTAAACCAAGACTACAATTTTTAAAATGAACAACTCTATATTACTTGTTGGATAGAGAGTTTTCAACTAAGTCAGAAAGACTCAAGTCTCACCTCTGATATATACTGGCTGTATTTTGGGCAAGTCATTAAATCCCCAAATATTCCTCATAACTCTCCAAGATTTTAAGTTGCAGAAAAAGTACCATCCTACATAGGTCATAATTATAGGGAACTGGTATTTTCATACCAATGAAATGCCAGATATAGTGTCTATCCCTTTTCCTCATGTCTATGCTTAAAAGATTACAAACTTCAAATGGGAAACAAATAACCATATTGTTTTGAGACATAGGATATTACTGAGAAAACCCTGTTTCATGCCTACAGAATAGACTAGTTGGAGAATGTAAGAATAGCATCATTTCATCTTATATTGCTATTAATCATGTAAAGCATCAATTCACTGGAATTTGGGGGAGGGAAGGGGATTTTGGCTAATGTGATTTTCTTTTAAATGAGGTACAACCATTTATAAACCCAAGCACAAACACACATATTCACAGACACTATGGGACAAAAATATATTTGGTAACAAAACCAAAAGATGGGGTTGTCTTTTATAAACAAAAATAGTTTACAAATTCCTTAATGAAGAAACATAGGATTTTGTGCTTAGAATCTGAAAGTAATGGAATAAATTATGGAAGTATTTACTTAAAAAAGACCTGACAATTATAAGTTGTTTAAAAAACAAAAAATGCAGCAGAATCAGTAAATGTTATGCCTCAAAGGACTTTTGCAAGTAAAACATCAAGTGGATTTTTCCTTCTGATTGCATTGTATAGTTTGTATTAAGTTTAGTGGATAAAGCAAGGGGTGATGAAATAAGTCTTAAATAAGTAAGGTGAAACAGAGTGTGTTTAGATAACTTAGTTTTTTAGCTTTCCTCTTGAAATATAAATTAAAATTAAGGTTACTCTATACCTGTAACTTTTCTCTTATTGAAGATATCAAAGTCCTTTATGGCTATGATTAATATAATGGAAAGTTCCAAACTGACATCTAAAGGCTTTTGGCAGGCATTTTTGGAAAGAAAAATTTGGTACTTCAGGTGTTCTCATTAGTTTGAATTTTATCTTATTTTTGCTTGGAGATTCATCTCCATGAAAAAATAAAAACAAAATTTCATTTTAAAAGTTTCTTCATCCAAAAGCACATGTATGTTTTCAAGTTATAAAATTTCTCTCCACCTTCCCTTCCCACCCCCTCCCCTCAGTGGTGAATAATCAGGTTAGCATTGTACATATATATTTTTAATCCACATGCTTACAGATTAGTGATTTTTAGTATGAAGAATTAAGATTAACAGAAAGAGATATATAAGAGATAATTTTTATAAAATGTTCATCAGATTCTGAAAGATTGTTTTTGTTTTGTTTTGTTTTGTTTTTCTTCTTCTGGATTGGGATAGCAATGCCCATAGCCAGTCTAAAACAGTTGTCCTAGCTCTCTGAACTGTTGAGAGGAGCTACTTCCCATCTAGGTTGATCATCTCACAATGTAAAAACTAAATTTCTTGAAGTTTCCAATTTACTAATTATTTCGCCTTGCTTTCCACATAATAATAGTGTGGATTGTTATTCTTAGATCTTTTAAAAATTTACATAAAAGTTATATTGAAATGCAACTATTTCTCCATACCCTATTCCCAGAAAAATATGACAGCGGTCATAATTTTCTTTTAAAAAAGATTTTAAATTGTTATTGCCACTTTTTTTATTATTTTCAAGATGTTTTCCTTTTTAACTTCCTACTCTCCTTATAACAAAGAAAATCAAAATAAAAAATAAATAAAACCAACTGACACTGTAATTTTAAGTTTGCTTAACACATTCCATATCTACAGTCCTCATCACTCTATTGAGAAGAGGAAGACATATTTCTTCTTAAAATAATTTAAATAAGTTTATCTCTATAATTTTCCAGGATTAAATAACCATTTGATTTGTTTTAATTTGCATCATAAAAATCATTATGTCTATTGCTCAACTAGTTATATTTGCCTTGTGCTTTGTGGGGATGACTAATTCTCTTTCATAAAACTAAAATAAAATTTTTTTCATTATTGATATTTTTAATTTTTAATTTTTTAAAACATTTTCATTTTGAGTTTTAAATTTTCTGCCTCCCTCCAGTCCCACACATCCCCATTGAGAAGGCAAGAAATATGATAATGAGATCAATTTAAAGGGGGTAGGATTGGAATATGAGTTTCTGTTCATAATTTCTTTTTGTTTATTTGTCTTCAGTCATGTCTGACTGTTCATGACCCCATTTGGAGTTTTCTTGGCAGAGATACTGGAGTGGTTTTCCATTTCCTTGTCCATATCATTTGTTTTACAGATGAACTGAGGCAAACAGGGTTAAGTGACTTCCTGAGTTTCACACAGCTAGTGTCTGAAGCTCAATCTGAACTCAGAAAGATGCTTTCCTGAAACTAGGCTCAGCACTTTATCTACTATGCCATCTAACTATCCAAATTTCTACTTAGAGAATTAGTTAGTCTCCACTTTGATTTTCTTGGGATAAATCACAATAGCTTTTGCTCTGAACTTGACCCCACATCCTTCTCTGTTTCCTTCTACCTCTTGCAGTTCTTTTGATTCTACCCATCTTGTGATTCAGTTTCTCAGAATGAACTCTGGTACTTTTGGAGTTTGGACAGACAGAGCATGCCACTTATTGGTCAAAAGAGTCTAATGGTTGACTGAAGTGCTACTTTACTACTAAGTTGGACCACAGAGATGTCTATAAAAGTGTTTGTGTTGCCATCAAAGACTATCAAGCATTTTCTTTTATGAAGGGAAATATTGATCCAAAAATCATAAACTTCTTTCTTACTCTATTTTGTCTAACAACACAAAACTAAACAACTAAAAGCTATTCTAATTGCATATAAATATAAATATGAAGATTCCCAAATACCTTTAGAAACCTATGTCAGGACAAAATTTAAATCTATTTTCAATAGATTTTTTTTCTTATATTGAGACTGAATCTCTCTTGCTGCAGAGTAAGCATACTCCAAAGTAGAATGTTAAACTAGAAAGAACATTGGTTTTATTTCCTTTTGCACAAGTCTTTGCTCTTCTAGTTGCTGTGTGATCTAGGGCAAAACATTTAACTATTTCCAGGCCTTGGTTTATCTATCTGTAAAATAGTGGAGCTGGAATAGATGATGTTATAAATGTATTCATATATATATGCATATTATTAGCCCATTTTATTATTTACCCAAATTACAATTATTAGCCCATTTAATCCTCACACAACCCAGGGAGACAGGTGCTATTATTATTTTCATTTTGCAGCTGAGGAAGATGAGAGAAACAACAGTTAAGTGACTTACCCAGAATCATACAGCTAGTAAGTATCTGAGGTTAGATTTGAACTCTGGTCTTCTTGAAGACAGGTGGTCTAACTACTGCACAACCTGGCCACCCATAAAACTGAAACTATAGAAATGGAAAAAAGACCTGAGAGGATCTCATTTTTTGAATTAAGACTATTAGATCTAGAAGTATGTATTAACTTGCATAGAAACCAAATGGACTTAGGTTTTCTAATTCAAAATCAAAGTTATTTTTTCCACTGTGCCACATTGCTCCCAGGTGAGATAAAAAACAAGTAGAAAGTGTGTTGTTAATAATAAACTTCAATAATACTTTTAGCTCATCCGGCAAATTATTTTTTGACCCAAATTTGCTTGATATTTTTATAATCGTTTCTTCAGACTCATTATATATAATGTATATGTGTGTGTGTGTGTATATATATATATATATATATATATATATATATATACATATGTATATATATATGTATGTATATATAGTTCTTCTTTGACTACACATCCAATATAATATTGATGCAATAAATGAGACATTGCACTACATCTATCCATTGATTCATCTATTCATTTATTCAGCCACTACTTATGTTTTGTGTATGCAAAATTCTGCTAAATGCTATGGAAGTTGGAATGAATTACATTATACAGTTTCTGTTCTATAATCTAAATTGAGGAGGCAAAATGTATTTCAAAGAGTTAGATATCAATTCTTGGAATTAAATGGGTAATATTAAATAATAATATGAAAGATTACATGGAAGTTTGTGATTTTGGTCAAATGAAAGATATTTTCAGTGGAAACATTGGGGCTCAAAGTAAAGAATACTCTTGTGGGACTAAAGTGATCAAGAAAGTCTAATTGGAAGAAATAGAATTTGAGCTGAGCCTTATTTCTTAAGAGTTTGGGATTTAGAGCATTTTTTTCATATAGATATGACTATAAATAACTTTGACTACTTTGTGTTTGATCATTTATCAAATGGGGGTAGATTCTGACCTTCTAAATTCTGCATTTTCCAGAGTTCAAAAAAATGTAATTGCACAGTGAATATTTTTCATAAAATTAGGGTATAAATCTGGCTTTTACTTGCAGTTTTATTAAAAAGTTAAAATTTTGCTGTTTATTATAGCAATATTGTTAGAATAAATGTTCTAATTTTAGGACAAATTTGATCACTTGGAACATGAAAATATCTTGACATGGATCAACTTGTTTACTGAAGTTATTAACATTTTGGCAAATTCACATGTATATCCGGTTCTGAAGAGTAAGTTATAGTAGAGCTCTGAATGCTCACCAGACAGCATTGGAGCCAGATACATTTGTCATCTACTCTATCTATCTATTTATCTGCATATATATATATATATATATATATATATATATATATATATACATATATGTTAGTCCTACATATACATAGTCTTACATAGTCCTATATACTATAAAAACTCTAGATTTATTTTTATATAAAACTTTTCTATAATTCAGAGTATTAGTTATTTCTAGGGACAATAGGCCTCATTTGAAGATCTAACAAGTAGTTCATGTTTGTTCGGTTGATTCTGTGCTCACATACTTCTGATTTGGATCATTTATTCTGTACTTCTATAACTAGATGTTTTTATAGGGTTCTATAAACTATTTTATAAATTTGGAGATTTTTGCTTTGATCTGCAATAGAATAAAATGAGAGCGACTAAATAAATAGCCTTTCATCTCTCCTTCAAAGAAAGAAATATAAATAATCATTGCAAAGTAATTGTATCTTTGTGGTTTTTAATTTTGACTTTCCTGATAACTTGGATAATTCTGCCCCCACAAGTTTGATTTGCAAAGCAAGTACTTAAAGATCCTTTTACTGAGCTATGACTCATAATTGAATGAAATCCATGCCTTTCAATTATACTTTTAGGTGATTTCCAGTATAATTTCATCCTTTTTACCCCTACCTCCCCCATTCTGGGCTTCTCTATCCACTGAGTGATAAAAGAAAATGTCTCCTTCAAGATCAGCATTATAATCACCTTATTATTGGATGCTGTAGGGCTTTCTTTGATTTCAATATTAGTGCTTCCTCCAGAAATTATATTGTTTTCATTTTACATATGATTTGTTTATATTTAAAAAAGTTGGTTGGGAATATAGGTTCTGGATAGAATATAGGCTCCTTGAAGTTAGGGGCTTTTCTACTTTTGTTTTTTGAATCTCTAACATCTAAACCATTTCCCAGTATACAATGTACTCTAAGGATTGTGGATACCAAGACTTTAGTCTTTCCATCAGGGTCTATGTAGTTCTAGTCAGGTGACTTTTGCCCCTCAACCTTTAAAAGTGCATATCAGTTCAAAGGATGAAGTTATAAACCTGTTTCAGAATTGAGCCCAATGGCTTCAGCTGGCCTTCTGGTGCTTCTTCATTTGAAGAATTTAATCTATTAATGCAAAG
Organism: Macrotis lagotis; assembly: GCF_037893015.1. Lineage (NCBI taxonomy): Eukaryota > Metazoa > Chordata > Mammalia > Peramelemorphia > Peramelidae > Macrotis > Macrotis lagotis. The sequence goes on along the minus strand of NC_133663.1, from coordinate 123,837,988 downwards.
CCATGTACTAAAACCGCTGAAAAGTATATATATAGCTTCAACTAGAACATTCATTTGTTTTTCTTTTGCACTGTAAAAAAAAAAAGTCTGTTTCAAATCCTATTTGCCCCTTATCTCTGTTTGTTCAGTTGTTTTTAATATCACGTACTGAAAGAATTTCAATAGCTGTTTCACCATGAAGTCATTTGTTATCCTTCAGCAGGCCTTTGCCTGCTGAATTGTAAAGCAGCTTTGACTATTTGCATCCTCCAGATGGAGCGGCATATAAACACTCCCAGATATTTCTGGTAAGTATGAAAAAATATCTTATTTGTCCTTTCTGTGAATAAATAAGAGAATGTCAAATTTTATAGACTAATAAATTTGTATGCCGGCACTGACATTGAATCTCTCATGGCCTGCAATGTCACAGACCCTGAGAAACACAATTTTTTTGTTTTCAAATGAATACTAAGTCAAATAGAGGCTCAATAAAAAGCCAGAGAATTTGATTGCATTGTTTATGTCTGCCCAGTAGTCTAATTCAGTTGCAATTTGCCATGAGGAAATGCAATTTACATGTTTCCCAGGATTATAGCATAAGCAATCACTCACATATACATGGAAGTGTATATGTCAAAGACAGCTCTACTAATGGGTTAAAATGTCATTTAGTACCCACCATAAGACTTTCTGCCATTGCATGAACGCAAGTAGAAATTTTTTAAACAGTGCCTTCTCTAAAGTTAATTGAAATTAACAATAAAGCTAATTTGTACTTTTAATACATTTTAATTTTGTGCATAATACTATTTCTATCTTTTAGTTATACATCCTGAGAATCACAGATTTAGAACTGGAAAGGGATCTTGAGGGATCATCTATTCCCAGCTCCTCATTTTACAGTTGAGACTTATGTACCCACATATAATAACTTTAAAAATCACCAGAACTCTACACACTATAAATTAAATTACATGAATTCAGGCTCATCTTAATGCATTTTTACCAATTTAGGCTTAACTTTTTTTAACTTTTGAATTTAAATGCATAATGTAGTGGTTTGTAATCTTCATATTCAGTTAAATAATGAACCCCTGCAATATCAATTGTGATGGACAGTTTAATTCAGCTTTTACATATGCCAGTTTTCACATTATACCTTCACATTCCTGTCACATTATGTTCTTCCTGTTACTTATACTATGCTTAAAACAGAATCAAATCATACCTTTCACAAGATAAACAAGATAAAATAATCATAGAAGATAAAACATATGAGGACTAAACTTCATTGACCATGGGGGGATAAAAATTGATGTGAATTGGATACATAAGGATAATTTTGTATTCAGGGTTCATAAAGAAGAGATTTTAAATCTTAATAATATTTTTTCATGATTAAAGTAGGGGCTGCTTTCATGTAAATGCATTGAATAATGTTGATTTGATTTTGGGCAATTGCCTTTACTGAGTGAGTTGTTGAGTCAGGTGAAATATCTGAGGCAAACATTTAAAATTAATATTAAAAATGACTCCGGAATTGCATCTGTCAGGTTTTGGTGGCATATATCTTTCTCTGATGTTAACCAGTGAATAAGCATGTCTTCTGTACATTATGGTTGCTGGTACTGTCATTAAGGCAATTTATTGACAAGTGAATAAACTATTAAAGTATAATTTTCATTCATCATTTTATCATGATTTATTTACTCAGATTTTTTTTTCATTTTTTTCTAAATGTTTTTGTTTTCTTAATAAACTTCCTAATGAGAAGCCATTCTATAGAGGCAGAATTACACCATGGGAATAAAGCTCCATTCAGTGCTATGGGATTATTTCAAGACCAGGATCTGCCATTTACTTATTTCCTGTTTGACTAAAATCAAGCTGTTGAACTTTGTTGGACTTCAGTGTCCTCACCTGGAAAATTAAAGGACTGGAATGGATGGTACCTGTGGAAACCCTATATCTCTTCATTTATGATCTTGAAATGCTGTTACACTGAATTATATTACTCAATCTATTTAGTGAAGAGAAATACAGTAGATGGTGAACAGCAACATCATTTGTAGAAAGTGTTACTTACAATACTGAATATTATAATATCTGACCTTTATAAAGAGATTTAAGATCTGCAGAGTGAATTTACATATATTGCTTCATTTGATACTCATAACAACCTGGAGATCCTATTATTATCAAAGATTGAAATTTTACAGTAGCTAGAGCATTGTACCTTTCAAGAATTTTGTCTCAAATGCTTACTAGCTGGGAGACCCTGAGCAAGTCACTTAGCTTCTGACTGTCTCACTTTCCTTAGTTGTAAATTGAACAGAATGATTGTTCCTGCCTGACAAGTTGTTGTGAAGATTAAATTATATATCTTTAAATCATTTAACACAGTGACTAGTTCTTAATTTATCCCTAATTGATAGTTGAAGAAAATGACACTCTAAACCAAGAACTCTATCCACTGTGCCACTTAGATAATAGTCAACCTGTTTTCTTTATCTAATAGTTTGATTTTAAAATATCAAGCTAGTCAAGATAATCTCAACTATTGATAAGTGTACAATTAACTACTCTAGAATGAAAGATCTTTGTCATTCAGGGATTCAATATGCAAAGATACTTTATGTAAGAGCATGTATCCCCTTTACTATTTAAAGAATTAAAACAGGACTTTTCTCTTCAAATACATGGAGTAGAGGTTCTGTTTAGATACAACTAGTAGAAACTTGATCCACTCACATTTTATCAAATAGTAGACTAATAATATCTTTGCTTTCCATGATTTTATTCTTTAAGTATATCTTATAGTTATTCCTCAAAATGCTCCATTTGAACTTCAGTTCTAATATTATGTCTTTCAAACTTTCATTTTATCTGTTGCATATTGGCATGTGTTTTCCAGATTTCCTCATCCCTCGTTCCTTAGCTCTAGTGTAGATGACATAAAAGACCTTTATGGAGCCTCTGCTTTCTATATGGAGCTCTGCTAAAGTCAATGGGAATTTTACATAGAAATAGGGGATAGAACATAGATCTCAAGTAGACATTTTAAGGCTGTAGAGCAGACTCACAAGACTAAGTTCAGGGCATAGAAAGATGATTTGTTAAATTAAATTTACAGAAGACTTTCCAGTCATTGGCAAGATATGAGGGAAGAGAGTTACTTTTATGACTGATTACTGTCATCAGGAGGAAGGGGCAAGTGGAGCCATACAGTAACTTTTAGATCTTTAGATTGATGTGAATATTCTGAAACATTGATTGGTAAAAGCTCATCATTTTAATGGTTCCTTTTATCAGTTGGTATTACTCTAGGCTTTGAAATTCTAAGACCCCAGGAAGGGAGCAGAGGCATGTATGCAACTGTAGAAATAGAAAATATGAAATGAAATGGAATTACTTATTTTTACATCACACTGATAATAAGTTCCTTGCTGTTTGTCACTTCATCTTAAGTAACACTGAGCGAGATTTTCTTGATTTGCCAGCTGTACTTAAAGATTTTGGTTTTATGTTTCTGAAAATGTCATCTATTCCTTCAATCACTTGTAAGTCCCCTGTAATCTCTTTTTAATGTAAGCACACTGAGTTTTCCCTTTTGTTTGCTGCCTTTGCATTATTTACTTTGATCTGCTGTGAGAAAATCTGAAAGTGTGTTGTCCTAAATGCTAGCATCTCACCAACAAGATTTGAGGCCTTGTACTTCACATTGAAGAAAAAGGCTCTTGTGTGAAGACGCAGGTTTTGTTTAGTTCTCTGTCCCTGGTGGGAGCCTTAATTGCATTTTCTCTCTCTCACAGTGGCTGGCTAAGGAGTGCCTGCCTTCCCTGCTGATGCTGGAGTCTTCAAGCTCTATTACTCTGTGACGGAGAAAATTCCTTGGTCCAGGAAGAAAAGCTTTAGATTAAAAAAAAAGTGTTTAAATAAGTATTGTCAATTTACCATGCATGGTAAACAAAAAGAAACAATAGAAGGGCTTAACTTTTTTTTTTCTCAGGCTAGAGCAGAAGTTTTATGTGACCCAGTTTGTAAAATATCACATGCTAAATTTCATGGAGAGGATCAGACCTAAGGGCAAATAAATTAAGCTTTTAATAATAACCAGTAAACAGAAAAAATATTAATGTTGTGTCCTTTATATCCATTCTGACCCATTTCAGTTATATATTCTAGAAGCTTGGAATTAATTGCAAATGTTGATGTACACCAATTTCTAGTGAAAGAGTTTCTTTATTTAATGTTTTTGTTGTTTTGATTATGGATTCCTTAATATTAAATATGAGATTCTGCTTGAATCGTTTTATATGAAAAGGGTCCCCCTTTTTCTTCTTCACATCAAACAAGCACAGTCAGACTTGGAAATCATTACACTGGGTTCACTTGGACTTTCTCCCCCCCCCCCAATTTGAGAGGAAATTACAAAGCAAAGTACTAAGCACTTGTTTTGAATTATTGAAATTCAGAAATTCTAAACATACAAAATGTATTGTTTTGATGAAAGGATTTCCAACTCTGATGCTATTTTGGGGGGTCACAAAGGTGCTCAAATAGATTTTTAAAATTCAGTTATTAGTCAAAAGCAGCATGACATTAGTAGGTAGAGTCAACTTTAAAGTCAAAAAGATCCCAATTGAAGTCCTTCATTATCCTGTGTAAATCACTTAGCCTTTCAGTGCTTTGAGGCACATTTCTCTCTAAGAGTGTAAGTTGCAGATAAAGTATCAACTAGCATTGGTTAAAGGTTAAACCTTACCTAGGAATTCCTGAAAGTAATGAAATCAAATTTTGAAAACTAAGACAAGTCAATGCGGTGTAGTATATATAGAATGAATGTAAGCTTCCTGAGGACCTGGCTTTTTGAGTTATATTTTTGTATTATCCAGGGTGGTTTCTAATGGGTGGTTAATAAATATTTATTGATTGATTGATTGGAGTTTGTGATTGGACTTTTGGTCAGGAAACTCTACTTCTGACATTATCTCTATGACCATGAATAAGTCAACTAACCTCTAAGACTAGACATTAATAGAGCATTGTGATCTCCCATGATGGAAGGAGCTCCCATACTAAAAAAAGCACAAGTCCTTTACATTATAGCCAGAATAAATAAAATTGGTTATATGTCCAGTTTTGTTTTTTCTAGGCAAAGTATTTCCTCAATGAATCATACTAATCATACTTATATTCTCTCTCAGTGTGATATCAACTTTATCTTTGCTCCTGAGCATTTTTGCCATCCTACCTACTCCTTCTCTCTAATTTCTTATAGTAGCATTCCTGTTCCATGAGCTCCTTTGTATGACTGAAAAAACCATATTCCTTCTTTTAACTTTGAAATATCCCATTTGCTCCATCTAGTATAATGTTTTGCCCAAAATACTGTGGCTCATTTAATTTCACAGTGATCAGAAAAGGGTGATTGTCCAAAGACTAGAAAACGAGTATACCAAAATGTTGGGGGGAGTTTGAGGAACAGAGATGTAGAACAAGATTGCAGACTGATTGGTAAGCAAGTGGATTGGTTTGAGACTTGATGGGATATGGCACAAGAGAGAGTGATTGGAAATTGGCAGAAACAAATGAGGAATGCTAGATAGATTGAGCTTAGTGGTTGGGAAATGGACATGGTAGGCAGCAAAGGCTTCAGTTCCTTGATAGAGTTTGGGATATGGGGATGATAAACTTGAACATGTCTGTCTATTAGCTAAATAGAACTTAAGGACCTTAAAAACCACCTGCAAGGTGGAGAGGGTAAGCCCAGGTCAACAGATCAGTTCAGCTATATTTGTGAGTACTAATTCACTATGAAAAACCAAAAAAATGTTTCCTGGATGCAACAGAATATAAGGGTTTTCATAGTTTCTACCATAGAGTCAAAGTCAAATATTTCATGAGTCAAGATATGGTGCTGCCATTAAAAATATACCATTCTGGGTATAGATTTATTCTCTTCAGAATTATTGCTTCACTGTAGAATAAATCTTCTAAAATTGTGCTCTATTAGAAATAATAATGATTAACTTTTTTTAAGGTTTTTGCAACGCAAATGGGGTTAAGTGGCTTGCCCAAGGCCACACAGCTAGGTAATTATTAAGTGTCTGAGGTCAGATTTGAACCCAGGTACTCCTGAATCCAAGGCTGGTGCTTTATCTACTACGCCACCTAGCCACCCCAATTATTAACTTTTGATTTTAACACATTCCCTCCCTATATATGTATATATATACATGTATATAATAAAATAGGTAGGCTTATAGAAGACAATTATAATCAATCTTGATTTGATCCTTATTAATATAATCACTGAAAGAATGTCCTATGGATTATAATACTATTGACTATAACTCTTTTATTGTATGAAATGCAAATTTGATCCTAACATATGATAAAAGTATGAAGGTACTTAATAGATTTGAGGAGTTTATAAGTTTTGGTTTGTATATGAAGACCCAATTGAACTTTTACTGGAATTCTGATTTGGGAGATCAATAAGTATTAAAAATTAAAAATTTTAAATGAAGTCTTAGAATGCATTTTTAAAAGCCTAGTAGGTGCCATAAGCATTTTTTATCCTCCCAACCAATTTTTAATGTGTTTTGATGAAAATTCATTAGCATTTCTTATTTTCTTATCTATTATCACATTTCTTATATTGACTAAAAGTACAGAAAACTTTATTTAACATATGCAATTATGTATTTCCATCAATAGCCGGAGTGTTTGAAAACAAGTGGAATATTTTAGATTATTATAATTTGAGCGGGGTGAAAGTGGGGTAGAGAATAATACTTATATTTCGTCAATGTTTATCAATATGGATCATTATTTTCTCTATAATTTATAGTCTTAGAAATGATTAGGGGCATAGCATCATTAAATAATTTGCCATATAGCCAAATCATATGCCAAAAGCAAAGACAATACTTGAGCTTAGACCTTCCTGATTCTTAGCTGGCATCTTTGTCCATACACTCTACATTTAAGGGTCTTTACATACATATAGACAGGGCCAGGTAGGTTGTACAGTGGATAGAGAACCAATGTTGGAGTAAGGAGGATCTGAATTCAAATCATGAGTGACCTTGGCAAGTAACTTACTCCATTTTACTTACCTCAGTTTCCTCAACTCCAAAATGAGCTAAATCAAGGAAATGGCAAACTATTCCAGGATCTTTGCCAAAAAAAGCACCAAATGGGTTCATGAAAAGTCAGATGTAAATAATTAGCAAAAATAAAAAATATAGATACATGCAGAGATAAAAACACATAGGTACAGTTTATTTCTTATTCTCTCACTGTACATGTATATATATGCATATGTAAATATAAATATGTTTGTATATATGTAATCACATGATTTTAAGTATTATCTCATAACATTAAAAAATCTGTAATGATTTAAGCAAAAATAGACTAGGAAATATTCAGGGGGTTATTGTTTCCACTGTTTTTGTTCCAGCAAAAGTATAATTCTCCCCAGCTGTCAAATCTGCCCTATTGAATTCTCAGTGATTGGAAAGAAGGGCAGGAGAAGATAATATTAAAAAACTGATTTAGAGTGTCAAGAAATGACCCTCAAAGGTTAGAAATAAGCATGATTCCAGGGTAGGAATTGGAATCAAGTGGTTTAACTCCTTTGGAGCATCTTCTCTTTAAGGTCCATTTTGAAAAAAAAAAACACTTTCAATTGAAAGGCGATGGGAAGTGGAGGAGGTAGCCTATTTGAAGATGCAAGGACTCTTGTAGGTGCCAATACTTGAGCTAAATATTGAAGGAAACTAGAAATTCTAAGAAATTATGAGAATCAAGTGCATTCTAATCATGTTATTTAGCCTATGTAAAGGTAAAAAAAAATGAAATTTTATGTATAAAGAACAATAGGGAGATCAGTTTGACTGGAGTATATAGTATGTGAAGAGGAATGATAAATAAGGATCCTGAAAAAGTAGGCTGGAATGAGATTGTAGAGCAAATAAGTCAATTAATACCTATGTATCCACCCAATTGTTAAATTCTGGAGATACAGAAAAAACAAACAAACAAAAAAAGAAAAAAAGGATAAAAGAATATCTTTGTGAGTATCTAGACATAGATAACATTTAAGTAATTAGACACTTCGTATTAATGCTTTAGAGAAGCCCTTAAATAAAACTGCTATTTAGATAAAAGACTGGGGCTAGATACAAGAACTTGACTTCCAAATTTGTTAGTTATGTTTTGAATCATAAAATAAAGTACTATTCTATAGAGTCTTCAACTTAACTCTTACTACAAATGAACAAGTTAAGTGAAAGACAGTGATTTATAGAAAACACATGGTGTCTTATCTTACCATATTTCTGGAGTCCTAAGCAACTATTTTCCTAAATAGAGAAACTAAAAATATGAGTCTTGTTTTATGTAAAAATACAACTGTATGCAACTTGGTAGCCAGGATTGATTTTTACTAACTTTCAAACACCACTGATACAAAAATACATTACAATTTAAATAGTATTGTCTCATTCAGCAAATATTTCTGAAATATACTAAAGCATATATCACTCTTTTGAGGTCTGTATCAGATAAAAGACTGCAATATACTAAGACACATGGGAGAAGGTACAAATACAGTTCAAGATCAAAGTTACAGAAATGCCTAGCAAAGAAAGCCTTTGATTATTTAAAAATATATTAGATTCCAACTCCACATAATTTCATGATTTTTCATCATTTAATGTCTGACAGTTATTTCTACACTTAACAATATAATGCAAAAGGATCGATATTCAAGCTGAACCTTATGTTGAAAAAGTTTTTAGGTTATAACTCTCATAGGTGAAACCAGAATGAGAAACAAAAAACACAAAGAATTGCAACTTTTAACAAATAACAGAATCCACTGCTATTTAGTTGAATAACATAATCTTTTATAGAAGAAAAAAATAGGAATAAGAAGAGGAAAAAGAGACTATTTTTAGCAGGGAATGGCTTTTATCCTGATGGTTAGGCTAAATTTAAGCTTGAATATTGATTTTTTCCAGGTCTTATATAGTTCCTTTTGCCTTTCCTTATATGTTTATTCCCTCCATTTTTTCAAATACATTTTACCTCAGGTGTGAATATAACATTTAACTTATTAAATATTAAGTTTCCATTGAAAGGTAAAAAAGTATTTGTATATAAAATCACATTAACTGCAACCTTTATTACATCTTTCAGTTGTAGCCATATAGGCTACAATACAAATAACATTGAAACTGAAATGTGTAATAATGTCAGGAGTATTATTCCAGTCATAAATACTATCCAAAATTAGATTTATGAATTTATTGTGGATCTGTCAGATACCTAAAAGTAACATTTTTTTCACTTATTTGATTTCCTTAACTTTTTTGTTCAGATAATTTTTGGTTTTAAGCTGTGATGCATGTTTATGTTAATTTCATCTTTTACATGTAAAAAATAAATTATTTTGTTATTTTGCATCTAGGATGACCAGTGTATTTTAGAGATTTTTGAGTTTAAAAATGTCTGTATCTGACAAGAAGTTAAGAATTGTTTATTTATACTCTCAGGAAGTTATATAATCCCTTTAATGAATAAAATATGTTAGGATTTTAGTGGTTATATTGTCCTGAACTTAGGATCATAGTTTTAGAACTATAAAGGACTTCAGATTATATTTCAATCTCTCATGCTATAAATGAGGAAATTGAGAACTAGAGAGGTTTCAATATTGAGTTCAGTACCATCTTTTATTTTATATTTTCAATTATCTTTTTTAAAAATTCTGATATTTTGATATTTCATAGCAGAGATAGGAATAGCTAACATGGCTAAAATTCATATGGCACATTAATGTTTGCAAAATGCTTTTACATATATTATCCTATTAGATGGAATAGAATGAGTTTTTTCATAGATATTATTAATAAGGTTCTTGCCAAGTTAATTTATAAAGCCCTTTTTAAAATAACAACTGACCTCTGTCTTCCTAATACAGCATTACAGAGTTGCACAAACTGATAAATGGAAGGGAAGATAAAGAGAAAAGTAATGGAAATGACTCTTTTCAGTCTTTTGTTTGTTTACCCAGAATTGCATCTGCATCTGCTATACTAGGCAAGCCAACACAGAAAGTCAGGATTGGGTGGAGTCTGGAGCAATGGTCATCTCTTTTCCATAGATTATGTCTCTCAGTCTGTTAAGTATAAGAAAATGTATCTCTGATTTTAGGAATAACAAATATGGTTTTAAACTTTGTTTTTACATCTTTTTCCACAGAAGGTACAAATTAACTTCAGGACTAAAATGTAATGAGTGACTATCTTGTTTTCTGATGAGAGAGTAGATAAAAAATATACCATGTTGGTAAAATCAAGTCTGGTCGACCTACCTAGTTGACTGGATATTAGATTTAAACAGTTCTGATCAGCTTCTTATCTCTTATGGTTCTCATACAATTGATTAGAAAGGTTAAGGGAAAAGGTCCTAATCTAAAAAACAACCACCTCTACAAATCCAGTAGTCCAGGTTAAGTTATATACTTCATGGGAAAGAATACATGATAAGGGGTGGTCTCAAAGTTGTCTTTAGAGCCTCTACTCTTAAAGACCCCAAAAGCTGAATATTTTTTGGAAAAAGTTACTGTAAAAATGAGATATTAGTCCACTGCTCAAAACTATTTATTAGTTCCCTATTGCCTCTAGGATGACTTGGAATGTAAAGTCCCTGAAAATTTGACTCCCACATATCTCAACAGACTTATTTAATAATACTTCCCTTATTGAATTCTATAACACATATAGCACATCATCTAACAACTTTTATATTAATTGATGCTTTTCAATGAGAAAACTACTGATTTCCATAAAGCTAAAGGCTTCTGCATGACTTTATGGAATCAGGATGTCTAGTACATTCAGAATGACTTCGTCTGAAAAAGAAAACAACAGTTATGGTTTATGAAAGTTTCAAATTTGAAATAATTTTGTCAATGAATAGATTTTTATTAAACTATAATCTCTAGTCAATATTATGAATACCCAATTAAATGTTAAAAGACTAAAGCATTCCCATTTGATACAGACATCCAATTTTAAAGCATTTATATCATATTGATTTCTCTTTTACTGTATTTAATAATTTTAAACAGTAAATTACGTGATTATTTGAAATTTTTACTCAGTTTATCAGAAAACTGAAATAAGATATAATATGATGGAATTTAATTTTTTTAAACAATGTTATCTTCTTAAGACCTAGTTTCTAGGTTCAACTCTGGATGACCTTGTGTGAGTTACCTAGGCCTTGTGCTTCATATTTTAAAGGAATTTTGGAGTAGATAATTCCAAGGTCCTTTTTTTAGCTCTAGAATGTTTTTTTAAATCATTTGAACTCCAGAAGTGAAAGTAATGCAGTAGGAAAATGTAAGGCTTTTAATTACTCAGAGAGTGTCAAATACTTTTATTCAGATTTTGATAATATAGGAATAGAGAAGAATGCTCACATACATAGGGTTTAATTTAGGGAAAAACATAAAATACAGACATAAGAGCTTCAGTAAAGAAATGTGAGGATTATTGGTAGTCAGCCAGTGATCCATTCATAATCAAAAAGAGTTTTTTTAGAGAAGGTAGACCCTAAAATAATTCCTCTGAAAGTAGAAAAATGTAATTTAAGAATAACAAGAGGGAGATTTTTCTGAGAATGGGAGAAATAAACTCATGGAGGAAAACTTAGATCATCTCAAGTTTTGTGAAAAGGAACAAACATAAGTGGGGGGAGGAGAAGATGCATGTCAAATGAGATGACATTTAGATCAAATGAAAGATAAGATGCTCAAGTAGAAGTCTTAAAAGCATAAGAGGTCTTTAGGAAAATGCAGATAACTTTATATGGATCATGAGAAATAAAGTATTTTAATGTAACTCTAATTTTCCAGTTTTTTATGACAGAGTAGAGAAGGAACTAAGGAAAGAAAATTAGTACAGTTCAATTAAAGTCAACATTTACATTTTTCTTTATTATGTTAAGTGATGAAGGTGAAGTATATAAAAATGTTGACAAAAAGTAAATTTGTAAATACTAAAAATTTTAAATAAGTTTGTTCAGTGATAACTTTATTCTTAATAAGTTTAGTAATGGCAACTCACTTAGGTTAAAAATTATCATGAAGATAATAGGAGATAGAAGAATTATATAGTTCCTGTCTTCTTTTCTTCAATGTTTAATTTTGTAACTATGGAATAAATGTGACTGTTATTCTTTGGTATAGTGGATAAAAATAATCCATAAATGCTTTTAAACAGAATGATTCAAATTATTTTGTAGAATTATCCAAGCTCTTAAATTCTGTTTTGTTATTTCCCCACATATCTGAATGGAACTCATACATTACAACACCTGCGATGATCATATGACCAAATCCTACATCTTTAAGAGTATGAGTTACTTTAACTGAAAGTTACTGAAATTATCTTAAAAGTAACCATAAAAATGAAGTTTTTTCCAATAAAGTTGTTATTTTTAAGTATAAAGCTAATGACAAAAGACAACCTGGTGTCATAGTGAACAGAATTTCCAGGACTTCTTGGATTCAGGAAGATCTGAGATCAAATCCTGTTTCAGACATCTACCAGTTTTCTGACCCAGAGCACATCACTTAACTATTTTTGCCTCAGTTTCCTCACCTTTAAAATGAGTTGGAGAAAGAAATGGCAAATCACTCCAGTATTTTTCCAAAGAGAACTCCATAAGGGGTCATGAAGAGTTAGACATGACTCAAAAATGACCAAAAAACAACAAATAATAAATAAAGCATTAGTTGATTGCATTTTGTAAGCATTAAAGAAAACATCTGCTACAGTTTGCAGTGCACAAATGATTTTGATATAAGCATGAAAAAAGAAGGAAACAGGAGTCAAAATAGTACTTAATTATTTTAAAACTGGCGTGAAAGAATTGTTTTCCCCTTTTCTGATTGATTAAATTCTAATGACATTGCACTCAAAAGCTAGGCATTAACTTTTGTAGAAATAGAATTATCAATTAATCATTTCTAATTTTGTTACTCTTTATTATAAATCAGAAAAGTTGAATGATTTTGCAATGAAGGGTCATGTTTCCAAAAAAAAACACCCAAATTATTCTGTTTTCTTTAATAGTTAGATATTTAAGTATTAGAATTTAAAAATACAAACATACATACATACATACATACATTTATACATACTATTAAATGTGACAAAGTAATTATTATAATAAAAAATTTATAATAGGTGGTTAAGTTGATTTTGTATTGAGAAAATTTTAATTTAATTTGATTAAATAATTTGACTAAATTTTTTTGTAGCTTCTTTATCTCCTTCACACAATTGATAAAGGCCTTCAAATCATCTTACTAACATAAATAGAAGAACCATCATTTCAACTCAAACATTACTTTCTACACCTAAGGAAATTCAAAGAGCAGAGTCTTAGAAAGTATAATAGATGTAAAATAAAAATTCTTGAGTTTATATTGTAACTTTATGAGTTAACTGTTAATCTGACAAGTCTTGTTCACATATTCAATTGCTTCTTCTTTTTCATCATCATCATCATCATCATCATAGTTTTTATTCAGTTATTTCAGTTGGGTCTTTTATGACTCCATATAAGATTTTCTTTCCAGAGTTACTGGAGAAGTTTGCCATTTCCTTCTCTCATTTTAAAGATGAGGAAACCGAGGCAAACAGGGTTAAGTTATTTGCCTAGAGTCACTCAGTTAAAAGTCTGATGAAGTCAGACCTGAACTCAAAAAAGAGTCTTCCTGAGTCTAGACCCAATATCCATTATACAACCTAGGTGCCCTTCTCATTATCATAGCTAGCATTTTATAATGCTTCAAAGATTTCAAAGGACTTTACAAATATTGTCTTATTTTAATTTCACTGCAATCCCTGCAGATAGATGCTATAATTATCCTCATTTTATAGATAAGCACAGCGAGGTTAAGTGACTTGCCCAGGGTCATAGAGGTGGTAAATGTCTGATATCAGATTAAAGTTCAGAGATTTCTTATTCTAGGAATAAAGCACTATCTAACTATATACCTAGCTTCCTCCCTTTCGTCATTTGTAAATTAAGGAAGCCAGAGATTATTGCCTCTAAAATTTTTTATTGCTCCAAATCATGAGCCATATGAAAGAAAATGATCAAAATAGCTTAAAAATTATACTTACATTGAAATAAAAATTTATACATTTATATATAGATACATATACATATATATGACATAGACATATGGATTGACACTAAGCAAGTGATTTTCTTAATATAAGAAAACCCCTTATTTTAAAATCAGAGAATTGTTTCTTCAGTGGTAGAGTGCATCTTTTCTGTAGCTATATAGAGCCTCACTTTGTGAATTGTCTAGGGTAAGATAATATGTTTTCTTTTTTGAAAGGCAATGGTGTTGAGTGACTTGCCCAAGGTCACACAGCTAGGTAGTTATTAAGTGTCTGAGGTAGGATTTGAATTCATGTCTTCTTGACTCCAAGGCTCCTGCTCTATCCTCTATGCCAACTAGCTGTCTCAATAATTTCTTTAACAGTAGGACTTGAACCCAGATCTTCCTCAGGAGCAATGGCTCACTAACCATTATGCCACACTGAATCTACTTACAATTAATGTTAAAGGGACCAAAATAATAAATAAAAATGCAATGCATATGATCTTTCTCCTGTTATCAAAATGCTTCATTTAAATTTATATTTCTAGAATTAGAAATTAAAAGATCTATGGAAACATCCTGCCTCTGAAATTTGATAGTTAGCTACATGATCTTAGGAGATTTTTGATGGCGGGAACTTAACCTGCTTTAGCTTTAGTATAAATGATAGTATGATGCAATGGAAAGAAGATACTAGAGTGTAAGGACCTCAGTTTTAATCCTACTTCTGACATTTCATTATATGTGATCTTTGAACGACACTTCTATGGTAAAGTGTTTAAATAAATCTATAATCGCTTATATAAATCTTTTCCCTTACTTTTGTCAATATGAAAATATATTAATGTATCATATGATATCTTTGATACAGGAGAATGATCTGGTTTATCTGCCCAGATAACCCCAATTTATAGACTACTTGTTAACTTGGTGTTATGGACTGTGTTATATACCTCAGACTGTGTTGGAGAAGCTCCAACCAAACTTAAGTATAATAGATAATTCAGAATCTGCATTTTACTCATTACTTCAGTGACTACTACCCTTTGGAGTACAACTTTTCTGATCCCACTTATTAATTTTATAGAAAACGATGATTGGAAGGTTATATTTTTTATTTTTTGGAAATAAGATCTGGAGTTGCATAAAAAAATTGAATGTAGGGGAGAGTGTGAGCTCATGTTTTGTAGGAAAACACTTGAATTGTAGTAGTAGGACTGACATTGGGTCCATGCATCTAGATGCAAATTCTGTAGAAGGTCTTTTGTGACAGCAAATGGAAAAGATTGTTCACAATCAAAGGGAAACACTCAAAACTGTCAAAATATTTATATATGGATGCACCCAATTTCCATGTTAAGTTGGGTCATGAAGGTATCATTTACATAAAATAATTTTTGTAGTGAAGTTACTACCTTGGGGGGAATTTTTTACAATATTAGATTTTCTTTTTGTTTTCTCTTAAGAAGAGAGTAGTAATATATTTTATAGTTAGGGTCAAAAATGTGAGATGGCTTCAACTCAGATTAGTAGAATGAAGATTATAGTAAATTTCAATGAGCAGCTTTGAAATTAATATGACAATATTTTTAAAGTACCGCTGTTGTACAACAAGCTATCTACAATGGTAATAGTTTAAAACAAAAAAAAGTCTGATCATTTCAAGTTTTGGTTTACTTTGTGGGCATTTCAGAAGTTCTTTTGAGAGACAATGAAGAGAGATTGAGTTGTACTATCACACAGTTCATAGGAAACTGAATTAAAGTGTTAAATAAAGATAAACTTGCATATTTTAAGAACAAACACAAAATAACCTTTATGGAGATTATTTGTATGTCATTTCCATTGGTTTATTCCAAAGATATATTCTCGATGATAATAAAGTAATAAAAGATTGTTTTCACAGCTGTTTGTCTTTGATTACATATTTCTTTGAAGTTCTGCAATAAGACAGACTTTGAACCTGGAAAGAGATCAAATAATGAATTGTTCTGCTTTGTGAAGCTTAAGAAGGGATTTTATTGTCGAAACATATAGTGCAACATATTTTTTTCTTCTAACAGTTAAATAATGGTTGAAAGTCCTATGAGATCATTACAGATGGACTAGATTAAAAGGCTTGGAGCCAAATGTTAGAAACTGTTATGAAAAAAGGAATTGGTGTGTCAGTTTAGTAATTCAGTTTTTATAATTATGAAATCTTTTATTAGTTTCCTTTTGAGTTAAGATAAGGTATTGAAAAGATGCTGCTGTAAACTCCTATACTTATTATGGAAACCCACGAGACAAATCCTAAAGTTTGCTATCTTCTTCCTACTTATGTCATTTGAATCAAACAGATTCTATAAACTGAATTCCATATCTATATCTATCTATCAATCAATCAATCAATCTATCTATCTATCTATCTATCTAAAAAACATTAATATATAGCATATGGTTCTCTAAAACAGCAATTTAGGAAAAGGTTTAATTCAAATGGATAGCCCTTGAGAAAACCTTTTCAAGGGTTTTTATTGTAGCTGACTAATATCACTTAATTGCCCCCTACATGCACTCCAATCTAAACATTATCATTATGCAATACTCTCTGAGCATTTATAATAGGGTAGGGTGCTCTAAATTGGGCAAAACTCTTTGCAGTACTCTTTTTTTGGTCCTTTCTGGAATACTAGAGTGTTAAATACCATGATGGAGCATAAAAATTATAATAAGGTCAACATTTCAATATAATATACTTGGTTTTTACAAGTTTCGTTGAAATAGTATTTCTGTCTATTATAAATACCTGGAAGTTCATGACTATATATCTTGGATAGAGCTTAATATACATATTTTTGGATCACATTTGCTCAGCATATTTCCTTGAAAGGTTTGTGTATGTGTGTGTGTGCGTGCGTGCATGCTTGTGTGGATGTTATTTAGAAGAAACTTTTCCTTTTGTTGAAGATATAAACCTTTCAAATGATAATTTCAGGGGAAACATTAGACAAAGGAATATTGTAACTTTTGAGATTTTTATGATGAAGGTGTGTTTAAGAGATGTCACTTTGATATTTTTACATTATGTCCTACATTTGTCAGCTAAAACCAGGATATTGCCTCAATGAGAAAAAGCATGTTCTGCACTTGTCAAAAGGCAGTAAGTAATGATTAAAATAGCAGTGTGAAACGCTGGGAGATTAAAGTGATGCTAATGATAAGTGAGAGAAGAAAAGGGCAAGCTATATTTTAATCCCTGAGAGAATGGTTAATGACTTCTATTGCCTGAGATTAAACTAAACCTGTCTCATCAGCTTTTTCTGCCTGGTGAAAAAAAGCTCTCTGCACTTTAATTTATTAAAGTCTTTTAAGGAAGCACATTGATCTACAGAGGTTAAACTTTAAAAAATTGTGTAAAATACACACTAAAAATGCTTTCACAAAAGTGTGACTTTGTTGCTTTTAGGCATGCTCACAGTTTTATAAAGAATTCATTGTCTATGCCTTGGTGCATTTAATTAAGGAATATTAATTACTTAAACTAGAAGGTTTGTTCCTTTTAAAAAACAGAACATTTTCATATTACTGATGTCGGCAAAGTGGCAAGTATACTGTAGAGGATATCAGCAGATATGCACAGATTAAGTTACAGTGGTAATTACTGCATGATCTGTTCAGAATAATACAGGCACTGTTCAGAAGAAACATTTTGGAAAACTTTTTCAAAATATATGTAGTCAAAATGGTTAC
This sequence comes from Macrotis lagotis, assembly GCF_037893015.1. NCBI lineage: Eukaryota > Metazoa > Chordata > Mammalia > Peramelemorphia > Peramelidae > Macrotis > Macrotis lagotis. Next base: position 123,820,065 of record NC_133663.1, on the reverse strand, counting down.
ACTGTTCCAATTATTGTTTATTTGCTTTTCATTATTCTTTTGGGTTGAGTGTTATTTTTATTCTCAGTTCTTTGAGTCTTAGACTTTGGTCTCCCAAATCTTATTTTTACTTTTGAAACAGATTGTTCTAATGATGACCTTTCATTTCTTCAACCTATAGGTTAGTATACACAGGTGATCTGAATCACTTCACTATTTTGATTACTGTAATAAGTATTTTGCTAAGTCTCTTTGTAGGTGGTGAGTGAGAGGGAGAGGTCACTTTTGCTAAGTCTATGTGTGGATAGGCAAGGGCAGCAGAAAGTCTTTGAATTAAGAAAAAACAGAACAAGGATTTTGATCAGGCCCTGAAATCCTTTCGATGTGAAATCCATATGTGAAATCCATAACTAACCACTACATGTTCCTTTACTATGTTAGATTATCTGACACAAAGAACATAATTTCTATGAGGTGACACCTCTAGAGCATTCTGATATGTTATAAAAAGGCCTACCTGGCTCAAAAAGTACTACATTTGTTTGAAAGTTACATGATTGTGGCAGAGAGTCTAAGCTAGATGTGCTCATTTGCATATCAATACCCAGGATGCTTTTCTAACTTAGAAATCTTCTAGCTGTATGGGTGTCTCAGCTGAGAACAAACTTGGCTGGTCATATTGGGCAAAAATTCTCTTTGATAATCTTGTCATTAATACTCCACCTATTCAAATGAGATGTTTTCCTATTGAATAAACAGAGACACCACAATCATCTCTCATGGCTTTTGTTATTCAGTATATTTTTTAAACTATTTTATACATAACTTTTGAAGCAAAGGAGTTTAAACTCAAATCATGCTTTGATGTTAATGAAACACCAATTTTTCTGAAGGCCATGCAGCTCTAATGAGCAGTTTCTTATAAAAGAACATTTAATCAAGGTTTATTTTTAACTTGTTTAAACAGATCTAATAGTTTGTGCTGATTTCATTTCAGTATAATAATTGCTAGCAATCCTATTAGTAAGTCGTGGTACATGGAAGTTAACACAAATTCCATTCTAATGAGAATGGGGTAAGAGAAAATCCTTGTAGCTAAGGAAAAGTTTGTGTTAGGCTGGAGCAACAGAAGCATTTGGCCATTCTGCTGACAGTAGATGATTGTTGTTTCTATACAGATGTTAGTCATGAATTGCTAGTGTTTATATGGCTTTTACTAGCCTATAGAGAGGCTGAAAATTCATATTGCCACCATGAGGTAAAAAGAAGATATAATAGTTATTTTGAGGGTCATCTTGAGATGATATACCAAACTTGTTAGTTAAATAATTTTAAAATATATATTTGCTTGCATGAATTACTTGTAGAATTTGGGATTTGTTCCTATGAGATATCAAGTTTAATTAGTCTTTAAAATGATACTTTGGCATATTCTTGTGTTTCATACCTATCCTTATTCTTCATATAAGAAAGAATTAGATATTAGAGCATAAGGCATGCAATTTCTGTGCATAGCACAATCTACTTGTGTTTTCTTATCTTAATTTTTATTCCTCTTTCCCATATAGATCCACCATAGAAGCTCCTTCTAGGATGATTTCCTCTAGTCATTTTAATATTTCTTGGGTTCTTATGGAGATTTTACTCTTTCCATTGTGGTCAACTCCCTTTTGAATGATATTTCTTAAAACAATTCTTACAAATAAGTTATTAAAGATAATGTTGGTTAATGCATTCTATGTGTCTCTCTATCATGTGGTAGTCAAATAGTGATATTGAAAGTTATCTGATTTCCTGGGTTCTAACAATATTTGTGGTTCTGGGAAAGTCACAACTTCTCTGCCCCCAGCTTCATAGAATCAGTGATTTAGAACTAGAAAGGATCTTGGAGGTTTTCTAGTTCAATCAACTCATTTTTAGGATGAACTTAAAACCTAGAGAAACTAAATGAATTGCCCAAAGCTACAGAACTAGTAATAATAAGGTCTTATGTTCAAATATCTAAAGCTAGAAGAGCCCTCATAAGCCCATTTCTAGTACAACTTATTCACCGATGAAGAAAACTGTGATCTGGGAAAGTCAAGTGGCATGATAAAAGCATGCAGTTAGTAAGTGGCACAAAATGAACTTAAACTTAGGTCTTCAGATGTGAGATCCAGATGTTTATTTATTAACTTGTTTGATAGATAATTATTTATTTATTTTCAGTGTTGAGAACTCCCAGTATTTTTTGTCAGTGAACATCAGATCCAAATAAATAACTTAAGAGTATTAGAGGGTGTTTTGGGACACTGAGAGGTTATGGAACTTGCAACTGGTCACACAACGAGTACTTGTCAGAAACAAGACTATTATATCATAGATCATTTGATGATGAAGCCAACTCTATTCCATACACCAAAATGCCTCATTTTTTTTTAAAGAATTGCTTTGTATAGGGTGGTATTGTTTATAAAAGGGCTTGCAATCTATCAGATGAAATTATGGAAATTTAAGAGTAAAAAAACAGAAACAAAAGAATAGTAATCATTTCTGTCAGTGACCATATAAATGGAAGCAGTTTAAAAAAATGGCTGAAATAGAAATGCAAGTGAATCTCAGCCAAGTTCAGGTTATAATCTTTTAAACTTTTTATTACTTAATATGACACAGTGACATTTAAAATGTGGAGAAATTGAAGATAAATAATATGGTGTGAATGGCAGAATTGATTTAAAATTTTAAAGCTGTACTAAAAGTATTCTAATGCACTGAAGGGCATCTGTAAGTTATACATTGTTTATAGGTTTCTGATTGGAATCTCAAAGCATAATGTATTGCAGCTTGCTTTCCCCCATCATATAGGAAGAATTTGGTCTGGAGAAAATAGTGAATAATAAAACTTTACTGGAATTTAGTGGTAAAATGCTCTTTTGCATATAAATCACCTGCTTTTTGGTGAAGGCTTTTATGCATATGACCCTACCTCCAAATGTTAATTTTAACCACCAACTGAAATGTTTGTTGTCCTCCTCCACCTCCAGTGACTTCTTTATTTCTAAGAAATTCTCAATTATATATTCCTAAAGTAGGGTTTGGGTGGGGGTAGAGAGTACAAGAAATTTAACAGCCATGTGAGAATTGTCATTTTTACCACTGGAGTAAAAGATAAAATTTTTAAAGGATGGTATACTGATTTAGAAATGTCTCTGATATTTAGGAACCTCAGTATTGATTTATGTAGAATACACTAGAAAGAATAACATCACAGAGGAAATGGAATTCTTTATTAAAGTTGAAAGTTTAACAGAAGACATGTTGAGATTTTTGTAACTATTAGAATAATTATACAGCACTAGCATATTTTTGTAATAGCTTCATGAAAATTATTTTACAGGTAGATATACTAATAGAAAAACTTTTAGAATCAAATTTTTGACTTTAAAGTATGATGTTTACATGACATTGGTGTCAAATTTAGAATATTTTTGGACAATTAGCACTCAAATGAATTATCTGGTTTAAATCTCTTTTCTCTCTAACTACAAACAAATGCATAGTATTTGTACTTAATGCTTTGACACTCTGCACTCTGAATACTAAGTTGGTATGTATTTACAAATGTGAAAGAACCTATGGTCCTTTCATGCAGCAGGTCGTCATAGAAACTAATTAACTTTCATTTCTATGTCAGGGAAAAGTAGTATAATACAGATGTAAATTGTAGTTCAGGAACTACAGTATGAAAAACAAGAAAAGAAAAGCATCAGAACCTTCAGAAATTTAGTAATAACAATTTAGGATGCTAAACATCTATCACAGTTGTGTTTTTTTTTTAATCCACAAATGTGATGCCTGAATAATCTTTCCAGATTTTTTAAAACATTTTCCTTGAACTGTTTTAGCAATTTAAATGGTATTTGGCAAACAAAAGAAGTAGTATAGCAACCATCACACAATGCCAGGAAAGGTTTTTAGCTTAAAGATTTTTCCATATCAGATAAATTTTATTCCAGCTGGCTTCTTTGTTCCAAAACTACTTGTCTCTTATAAATTATCAGAAAGTGAGTTTGTTCATTTTATTAGAGACCATGGAAATATACCTAAAATTATGTTAGCTACATAGGGTTAGAAAACAAATTCCCTAAAATTGTGCTTCCCCCCCCTTTTTAAATTTCCTTGAGTTAAAAAAATAAACAAATATACAAGACAGAGTAAAATGTACTGCTTGCGAAATTTTGTTGTAATAAAATATTTTTAATTATAATTTATCTCAAAATACCTTAATGTTATTCAGAGATTTTCCACAGATAAGCAGTGGTCATTGGGTAAAGTAGGTAGGTAGAGGGAAAATTGGTGAATTGTGACAAACTATGCAATATAAAAGCAAAGGAAAAAAACTTTCCTTTTCTTTATTAGGAGAGAACTTGTTTGCTAGGAAGAGTGTTTAACATATCACCATGAAACTATGAAGTAGTACACAGAATTAAAACTGTGTGTCATTGGACAGGCTGTGCAACCTTTCTGGGCATCATTTGTAAAATGATTTCCAGAGGCCATTTCAGCTCAAAATTTGTTATGTTATGACTTGGTGAAAATATGAAAGCTACTGAACTTGCTGAAATAATAGTTTTGTCTTTTAGTCCTAAAAACACTTCTTTTTACTTGAAAGGATTAGCAATAAAATTCAATTCATTTTGAAACATTTAGTAAGTGCCTACTGTCAGCTTCCAGGGAGGCTAGTTTATACAAAAACAATAACAAATCTGCTTTCTATTTTTATATTTAGATCTGTAATCTTAGAATATCATATCCTTCCTACCACCCCAAAATCACACAGTAGGCAAAGTGTTAAAAGGCTAGGAAAATATTATTTCATCACTCCTGTTCCATTAGAATTCACTTGGGTGGCTGAGAAAATGGTTTATGGATTAGAGAGAGAAGAACAAGCTAAAACATTTCATACCTTCATCTCTGATAAATTCCCCAAACTCATTCTTCGCATCTGAGCCATAAATAACAACCTTGCTTTTTGCTAAAAAGAGCTTTTTTTCCTACACCAGGTCTTTTGTCTTGGAGATGAATGCTATAATAAATTTGAAGTCTTAGGGGGGGCATTGTTTGAACTATAACATTATGGTTTACAACTGTTGCTTCTATTATAAAGAGGATAAAAAGCGACTATGAAGCTTGATCTCTGTCATAGAAATGGATTAATATTTCAGTCTTCAACTTGGGTCAAGTGTATGATTCTCCCCAAAGCAATTCACCATGATTAATTTTTATTATGTAGGCATTCAGATACTCTTTACATTCTCTTGTGCTTTCTCCCCCCACATCACCCCCAAATAATGTCATGACTTAGATTGCAAATATGACAGCGAAGTTACAATATTGTCTTGAGTTTGCAAAAAAATGGATAATATTCTAAGGAACTAAGGCTCTTAATTTCTCATATCTGAAAATTATAATTTAGGAAATCAATTTAGATATTATAAAGCATATAGTTTTAATTGTTATATATAATATAAAATATTAAAATGATATGATTGCTAAATACTAATATATCATTTGGCATGTTATTTCTAAATTTCCTAAACCAGCTATTTCTTCATAGTAAATATTTAGTTCCTTTTGACCCCCAAAAGAATGGAAAGTATAGCATAAATAGTTTGACAACAACAAGACTGATTCTATCAGATACTGTCATTTTGATCAATTATGAATACATTGATTGAATGCATGTCATTGAAATGAAACCCTCATTTGCTGACATTACCCTAGCATATTTTTCCTAAGTCAATAAACTATAAACTGATTTAAATTCAGAATTTTAGATCGTAATCTTTTTGAGGTCAGAGGCTGGGTGGTTTTCACTGAAGATGTTTAAATAAATGTTTGTTTAGTTGAACTTAACTAAACAGTTGAAATATTAAGTCCTGTATGATATTGACTATGTTTTTACACCTCTCATTATTTTTAAGAAATGAAGACTTTTTAGGGAGGATTGAATAAAAATTTTTGTAAGTTGACTTGTCTGCCAAAGATATTTTATTCAATCACCCACCTTCCCCAGGAATTGAGCACCTTTATTGAGTTTGAGCTATATACCTACACACACACACATATATGTGAATTTCTTCAAATATGACATTTATATAACTTACAGTTATAACTAGGAAGAAGTAACCTAGTGATTTTCATACTTTGACAAACTGAAATCCAGTTATTCAATAAACACACACACATACAAACACACATTCATATAATAGTTATTGCATAACAACATAAATGGGAAGATACAATTCCTGTCCGCATACAGTTTACAGTCCAATGGGGGGGTGATTAGAGAAGTATATAAAGATCAAATTGCAAGTTGGGAGATGAGTAATTTGGCGCTAAATGGAGTTTCAAAGGATTAAGAGCATCATAGATGGCCACTTTTGATACTTTAGAAATCATCATGGACTTTCATAGTCTTTAGTTATATTGAATGAAAGGTTATCATAGAAAACAGGCATTTTGTTGATCATTTTCATTTTAAGTTAATTGGGTAAAATCTTGAAAGTGTTTTCACCTTTTGACAAATATATTTGGTGGTCATTTGTTACTCCTTTCATACTTTATCCTTCTTCCTTTATTACTAAAAGATTTGGAGTTTCAATGGTATGTATGTACTCTTTACTCATATACCCTACAGATCATGGTAGATTTGTTTGCAGTTCTAATAGTAGTTAAGATAGATAGCTTTTATATTGTACTTTCATGTATGTGTAGTGCTTCACAAAATAGTTCATTTTGTCCTCAGACCATACTACTATCTTTAATGTTTAAAAGGTGAGGAAATTGAGACTGAGGAAGATAAATGAATAGTCCAACATTACCAAGCTAGTAAATATCTAAAACTGGACTTGAACTCAGGTCTTCCTGATTTCAAGACCAATTCTATTTTTTTGGTGCCACCTATCTTCCTAGACTGTTAATTAGTAGTTAATTGGTTTTTAATTGGTTGCTTTTGCCAAGGCCTCTGGTGATCAATCATAAGCTCTTCTTTCCTATTCTGATTATTTTATATAGAATTTTTCATTTCCCATTTGAGCATGACAGAACATGACTATTAAAATAATAAAGTACAAAAAATAAGTTCTTAAAGATTTTGTGTCTAAACCTAGTCATCACTTAATTATTCAGAATTCTGCAAGAGTCTCTGACTTCTTGGGACTTTAAACAGTATCACCTAAGTAATGTTAAGATATGCAGCTTCATTTTCCTACTTTGTTCTGCAACTTTCAGTCAGTGACTAGATCAACAAGCATTTATGAAATGCCCACAACAAATGTGTCACTATGTTAAGACAGTTGTAAAGTGGTATGCAATAGGAGGGTAGGATGATTGAGGAGAAGCAGTCACAGATATAGATATATACAAAATAGACATGAGACAGGACTGATCTCATGTGGTCCAGTTACTTTGGAACAGACATGCACATTGGCCAGTTCATGTATTCATCCCCATATGCTCCATGGATTTATTACTGCTAGAGATTCAGGATGATTTTTGAAAACTTATAGCATGGGGAAGAAAATTTACTAGTGTCAGCTACAAAGTCTCAACAAAAAATGGTGGTTTAGTTCAAGTATCAGCCAGTCATTTAATAAGTGCTTAGTGTGATCCAGAAACTGCTAAGTGCTTAGGTACAAACACAAAGAATGAGACAATCCCTACTTTCCAGGGGATGAAAGGGGCTCTATAAAGTATCTTTGCATATGGAAAAGGGAATTATAAAATTTCAGGATGGAAAAAGACACTTAATAGTGAAATAGAAACTCAAGCAACACACACAACCATGTTTTCTCTATGAGAGAGAGAGAGAGATACAGGGACAAAGACAGAGACAGATATAATAAGAGTATATTGTATTTTAAACATCAGCCTGCTTGAAAAATCATGCAAGGAAATGAAGTATAATGTATACATTTCAAGGAATATAGTATTTTTTATCCTTTCATTTGGATTTACTGTAGGAATATAAAAATGAAGCCAGATGAGGAAAAGACTTCAGTAAACTAAATTAAGAGGAAAATTATCAGAGATTTGACTATAGAAAGAAGAAAATTTAATTTAAAAATTTTAAATTTAATGAAAGAAAATTTAATTTTAAATTTAATGATAATAGATTGGGGAACTGGTGGAATCCAGCTGTACATTTATAAAGAAGAATAAGTAGAGTTTTGAAAAGTTATACTACTATAAATTTAAAGGAAACAGATCACCTATAAAAACAAAGTTTTGAATATTATAGCAGATATATCTTTTAAACTTGTCACTTTGTACTTTTCTATTTGCTTACTGATCAGTTTCACACATTACTGATAACTCAGTAGGCTCATTAGTTTTTTCCATGCCTTTACAAAGGAATGTGATGAAAAGATGAGAATATGGTGTTAACAAACAAAAACACGTTTCATATCTTATGCCTAAAAATAAGACATTGTAATTCAGCGTATGAAATTTAGAAATAGTAAATCTATTTACTATTTGAATTGACTTTAATCCCTTATATATAAAATCCTGAGTAGAATAATATGAAAAATAGTTCCCTTAGGTATGCATTACTTCCACCAATTATAAACTCTGTACATGAAGTACAGTATTTTTCTGAGTTCCTCAAAATTTTGTGAATTCTTAAGATTAGAGATTTAGAGGCATAGGGAATGTTAGAAATTATTTAGTACAACTCCATTTTACAAATACGAATCTCAACCATTAGAGGTTCAATGACTTGCTTAATGTCACCTAGGGAGTTAGCAAAGCTGGAATCAAACTCAGGTGTCCCTAATACAACAGCCTATACTCATTCTATTTTCCCATGTCTGAGATGCAAGACTCTATGTATGTGAGTATAGGTAAACAAAGTTCATATTTGCCATTAATTCTCTCTTTATGCCCCAGCATAATTAAGCGTATAAGGAGTTTACTTGCATGATGCTATAAAGTTCACCAAAATACATCTCCAAATTCTTTTACTTAGTTTTTTTTTTTCATTTTATGAATGAGCTTTGCTTTATTCCTTTGTTATAGATTGAACCTCTAACCCTGGGCAGTTGTTCTTTGGAGGGAGATATGGATTAAGTAGTATGGATTTTTATTTCATTCACTCTACAAAACAAATCCATCACTATCACTAGGGAAAAACAAAGCAAAACCAAACCCTCCTAACACATGTCCTACTATTGGAGGGCTAGTAGTTCTCTTTTTTTGTGAGTTACAACACATTTCAAATACTGTTGACTGGCAATAATCAGTCCTTCCATTTTTTTAAACATTCTCAGGATCCCTTTGTCTTGAATTTCTGCAGAGAAAAATGTAAAAGTCTCTGAAAGGTAAAAGATTTCTTATAGAATATGGAGTCCCACAGAAAAGTAAAGGAAAAATAGATCTCAATAGGAATTAATCAACCAAGAAATATTTATGGAAGACATACTATGTGGAAAGCAAATTGTTAAGTGTTGCAACTTGCTGTTTTTGAGTAGTTTCTCATAATATACATTAATCAACTTGCATTATTTTAAGTCAGAAAAGGATAGTTTAAATTCATCATTTGAATATAACTGTGCTCAATCTGAGAGTTTCATTGAATTCCATGTTCTATTTTGAATATGCTCTTCTAAGTACATGACTTTGAGTGAACATGGATTATAAATACTTTGCCTTCCTCTCTTCTTAATGGTAGAATTGCATAACTATTAAGGGAAACTAATTCTTATCAAGGTATTTCATTAAAATGAGTAATGATTCTTCCAGGAAGTTCAAGATTAGGATTAAATAATATTATTTCAAGTCATATTTAGCTCAGGATAAAAGGCATTATATTTAGTATGCAGGGAAGGGTGGATCTGTATAGACTCTTTTTCTGTGTGTTTGTGTGTGTGTGTGTGTGTGTGTGTGTGTGTGTGTGTATGTGTGTGTGTGTTTACCCTCGAATTTATATTTAAGAAATAAAAGAACATAAAATATTCAGGTCCAGACATAAAATCACAAGAAAGCAAAGGGCTTGAGATGGGAATCATAATTTAAACTCGTCAAATACCCTGCATTTCAGATCTCTTGTCAGTGAAGTGAATTAGAGGGGGAAAGTTTAGCATGCATTGACCTATCAACACTGTGATGATGATATCAAAGAAGTTGATGATGGTCTTAGAGTAGGAATAGGAGTGATCAATAAGGAGTTAAAAAAAGGACAATTAGTGTTCTGATAATTGAATTGTGTTTGGAAAGATAAATAGGTCAATGGATGTTTTAAAAAACACACACATCACAACAAAACCCTTGAGCTCCTAAATAAGCCAGGATCCATTTTTTTTTCATTATTAGTAGACAAGACTGTGTCCTTTCCTTTGATGATGGTAACGAGTTCCATGACATTGCCACTCTGAGTTCTTGCTTCATTAGATTGGGTGACTGTTTATTTGAAATTGTAATGAAATATTTACTTTATAGAGCTATAAGGATTAACTGTGATAATTGAGTGAGGTTGATCTGGAGTTTTCAGTGTAATAGGTCTCCCTTGTTTGAATACAGAGCATAGTGAGAATGAGCTAGCAAGCCTCTGTGTTTCAGCCTGTCACTTTCCCTCTACATGTTGCTTTTTCTTCTGGAGATAAGTGGGCCTAATGCTGAACAAATACTGGAAATCAGAAGCCACTGAGAATCATTCGCCTCTTGCTTTCCCATGGCAGCGTGATAGACGCTCAGTCAAAGAGTCCCCTCCTCTCAGCAAAGCAACAATTTTGTCACCATGAGCAAATCCAATTGAAAAGTCCCTTGGACTGAGCGGAGAACTCCAGTTGTCAGAATCAGCAAACAGAATGAAAAGAACTAAGAGGAGTAAATTGGCACCTGGTGCAGCCATGGCGGCTCGTGATAGGCTCCTGCATTGTGTGGGATAGACATTCAGCCATTTTCAGATATAATGGGAGAAATTAATGCAAATGAGTGAATGGAATGAAATGTATTTTAATGCAGATTTGAGGGACTCTCCCGAACTGCTTGATAACAAGTCGATGGAAGAAAAGGCTTACATTGTGAGGACTCATTTTTTCCCCATTTCTTCTCACTAGTGGCTCATAAGGGCCCTTTGTTCTCTAAGTAAACTCTTTCTAAACTATTGACATTGCTCATTTATGTGAATTTCAGATTTTTTTTTTCTGACAAAGTAGCCTTGGGTGATCTGGGAAAACGTTAATTGCAAGAGGACAAGGAAACTGGCTGAAACAAGAAATGCAATCAGTAAGTGTAATGTTGCAGTTGTCCATGCCTCATTATAACATGCATACAAGGCAATAAAATGCATGTTTCACAAACAAATCTTTTGACAACTATAGTTCAAGAGCCTCCAGCTGTCTAGCTTTACATCTATTTCTTTTGGTTTTTTGGAATCATTATTGAAACTAAACTTTGGATTCCCAGAGTAAGCTTTCCTAATTACGCAAAAATTTTATCTAGTTCTAAGAATAAAAAAGGTATTTTCAATATTTAAACATCTTTTCCCCAAAAAATGACCAATGAAAGTTTTTCTTATTTTAAATATTGTTTCTTTGTTTGTAATATGACACAAGCGGGGGAAGGAGCTCATTCCCCATCCCTATATCCTCCAAAGGGAAAATAAAAGTCACTCTTTTCCAAACCAATAAGTGAAATGTAGGGGTTTAATATCACAAATCTCAACTTGTCATGTTGTTTTTTTTAAATACTGAAATAGAAATGCTCAGTTATTTTAAAAAGAGACAAAAATAGTTAATCAGATGAAAAGGTCATCAAGTGTAAGTGCAGCTTGAAACTGTTGAATTATCAGACCCAGGAGTAAAGCAGCCAGAATGAGGGGGGAAAAAAGGTAACAGATTCAGCATTGTCCAAAAGTTCCAGACCAGTGATTAATGTGTAAGATAATGGACTTGGGAAATGAGTAAACACTCCCCGTGCTCCCTGCTTTGTGCTTGAATGACTTGATGACAAGGGCAGAGCAAGGTGAGAATTTAAACAGGACCACAGGAAAAAAAAAAGACAAAGACTAGCAACAACATAATGTGAGTAGGAGTTTACTACTAGTATTTGATGCAGAAAGGTACACAGTAACTTTCTTAAATGCAGGCTTTAAAATTGTACTAATTTAAACTTCAAAATTGATATTTATTTATTAGTAGAAATAGTATAACTATTAGTGATTCCACTTTTAGAAACTTCTTTCTCATTTGTTGAATTTTAGTAAAGAAAAGGATTTTGAGAATTTGTATTCATTTGGGATTGAGTATATATAATATGTGTGTGTGTGTATATATATATATATAGAGAGAGAGAGAGAGAGAGAGAGAGAGAAACAAATTATTTTTTCTATCAAATTCATTTTTGTCCTAATTTTTGTTACTTTTTTTATTTAAAGGATGGCAGAAGTAGCAGAAGGTATTTCAAATTGTTATTTTAAACATTTTCTCATTCCTTTTCCTTAAGAAAAACAAAATACCAAGAGAAAACAATTAGCCTTTATCTGAAGCCATCTATATCCCTGGCAATTTGTGAACATTTAAAAAAGAGAAATATTTGGTGCTTAACCATTATGAAGATGGAAGGAGACATTTTGTCTCATTTTGTTTCTCTGTTCTTGCCCCCACCTTTGAAAGCATTTGGGGTCAGGAGTGTTTTCCATTGGTCTGCTCTAACTATATCAATAGCTTAAAACCATCAACCATGTCAGTCTTAAGTATAGGAATTTGTTGAATAAAATAATCCCCAATATAACACCTGTCAATCTATTTAAGTACATGGGCAATAACTGACATTTATATATTGGGTGTTTATCAATCTCTAAAGACAAATTGACAATTTCACTGCACATATGATACCCAATACCTTCAGTAGTAGTTAACGAACTTTGAGCATTCACCATGAAGTGGCTATTACCATTGACAGCTGTGAGTCTCTCAAACAACTCTCAGGTGATCACTTCATATTCCTTTACAGGCCTACTTCAGCTCTGTTTGAGACAGTGATATCATGCATACAGTGCTTATTGAATGAAATAGGCAAGAGCTCATTTTCATGTTTAACATTTTATACTAAAATGAGCTATAAGATTTTGTTAAATTTGAATGCTCTTACCATTTGTAATGATGACTTCATGCCACAAAATGAAAAAAAAGGAAGGTTGAATCTTACAGTTTCATTTGGAGCAGGCATGTATTTTAGAGATATTGTCAATTTATACACACCTTCTTGAAATAAATCCATGAATGATTTTTTTTGTAAAGCTTCAAATTGAAATCCGAACTTCTTGCATATATAGATATATGAACCTGATGAGTAGAAGAGATAACACTATTGATCTGGGTCATTTGTCACTGAGATGAAATTTGTCTGAGTCCTATATACTAACTTCTCTAGAGTATGTCTAGTTTTTTCAGTCTTGCTACTTTAAAAACTGAAGTGCATTTGAACATCTGCTGCTTTTAAAATGTTCAAATGTGCTTCATCTGAAATACTCTATGACAAAAATATACTTGGCGTATATGTAGTCATGTAGTAAATGTAGTCAATTTCTAGAACTTGTTTTGAAAACCAGAAATTAGCTATCTTAAATTACGAATATGTTCAAATCTTTTGAAAAAGTTATTTTTCTAAGTATAATAGATCAAAAAACTTTAACAATGTTGACATTTTCAAAATGTCATTTTTAGAATTGTTAATTCTTGTACTCACTTAAGAGACCTTGGACAGATCTCTTAACCATTTGAGGGCATAGTTTTCTTGTCTTTAAATTGAGGGGTTGGATTAATTGATCTTCAAGGTTCTTCTTCTCTGACCTGTAGAAATTTATGGTCTGGTGTTTTTGGGTTTTTTTTGTATCTGCAATTCTGAGTTACCTTCTACTTATTGGTAATACTTTGAAATTTAATTTTATTGTGATGTGTATGGCATTAAAGAACTATAAAAAGTATAATAACTTCAGTTTATCTATACTTTCAAAGATCTTTAGCATTCCTTTTTACTTTGATTTAAAATTAGCTTTTCTTTCCTTGTGGACATTAACTTTAACTTTAAAAGTACCAATTAAGGGGTGGCTAGGTGGCACAGTGGATAGAGCACCAGCCCTGGAGCCAGGAGTACCTGAGTTAAAAAAAAAAGTACCAATTAAGTTATGTCCATAATTCAGAAGTTTTTTGTAGGGGAGGGGGGCAGATTTTTGCAAGGTAATTGGGTTTAAGTGACTTGCAAGTATTAAGTGTCTGAGGGCAGATATGAATTCAGGTCCTCCTGACTCCAGAGCCTCTATCCACTTTTTAACCTAGCTGCCCCCAATATTTATTTAATATAACTTATTCAAGTCAGATGTTGTAGTTTCTGTTAAATTCGCATAAGATTTGTAAAACTTTATTATATGTAGAAAAATATTTCCTAATTTGAAATTCTTAGGATAAGTGCTCTTTCGTTAAAAACAATCTTCCCTATTATGGTAAAGTTGTGATGGTTTTGTTTTCTTCTTGATTTCAAATCTAGTTGTAAAATGGATAAAAAATCTATTATACAACACATTAATTAAATATATTTAATTTTCATTAGTATATTTATGCTGTTTATTTTAGTTATATATTGTGATATGGATGAACCAACTTCAAATATTATGGTAAATTCAAAATCCATAGTATTCAATTTAAATTGTAATTACTTCTAATATTGAATTAATGATTTACATAAATGTTTTATGTTTGCAAAAACATCATTATATATAATAAATAAATATTTAGAATGTATGGAGAAGTTAGATGGTGCAGTAGAGAGAGAGCCCTGGTCTTGGAGTCAGGAGGATGGATGTTCGAACCCAGCCTCAGACACTTAACTCTTACTAGCTGTGTGACCTTGGGCAAGTCACTTAACCCTGATTGCCTCATATCCAGTACCATCTCTAGCTGGACTGATTCATATCTGGCCATGGGACATAGATGGCTCTGGAAAAGAAAATGAGATTGGAAACAGCACAGCATCCTCCTTTCACAAATCAGATTCATATGCTTGTCGTTGCATCACTTCCCTGAAATCATGGTCTTCTTCGAGAATGGACAAACATAATGATGTTTTATCTGGAACAAAATTTAGGAAACTTTCTACAGACTAAAATATAAGGTGAAATAATATAGATCAGAAATTGATAAAATAACATTACTAAAATATTACTAAAATTATTCTTTACAAAAAAGATTTAAGTAGAAAAGATTATTTACAGATTATTCAGCAAAAGCCCCATATATATAATATATATATTATATATATATATATATATATATATAATATATATATATATAAAAGCCCCTAATATATATCATTTGGTTCATCCAACTTTGTTTCATGAAAGCTTACTTGGATAGTTCTCAGTTCCATGTCAAAGCAACCCAACAATGTCCAAGTTATGCCATTGTTGTTCTTTTCTTCCATTCTGACTACATTTTTTCTTATAAATCATAGAAAATTCAAATATGGACAATTTTTATATGTCAAGGTTCTGAGTCCCGTAATGACAAGTGTCTAAAAGAAAGGCCTGGTATATACTGTACAAATGTAGTTAAATACTGTTTTATTAAGGATCGTAGATATGTATTTAGCTTAAAGACAGCAAACTTGTCAAAGTCTTCGTTATAACATTCCATAAAGAATGAAGAAGCATAAAAGGTATTCCAAAAGAGAAACAAAATATTTTATTCTTCCCATTTATACAAATTTAAAGAAAATGACTATTCTTATCAGTAGATTAAAAAATTAAATTGTTAATAATTCTTCTAATTTACATAACAGTACCCTGATGATCTTAGTGAATAACTCGTACTCTAAGATAGAAACCGAGAGTTTTGTAAACATTCTAGTAGAGAAAGAAGGGAGAGAGAAATAAATATTCCTAATATATGTCAGTGTGTCTCATTTTGCTGTCTGCTTTACAATATTATTCATCTGATTCACAAGACTACTCTGAGGTAGGAGCATTTATTATTCTCATTTTGCAGTTAAAGAAATTGAAGCCAAGAGAGGCTGAGTGACTTGTCCAGGGTCTCACAGCTAGAAAGTACCTGAGGTTAGATCTGAACTCAGCTCTTCATGACTTCAGGACTAGTGCTCCATGTACTGAGGACCTCCTATGTGCCTCCAGGCAAATTGAGACAAAATAATGAGAAGCAAAAAAATTCTATAATGTGTAATTTCCCCACTAGAAAGCTCCTTGAGACCAAAATCTTCAAAGTAGCTGTGAAATCAGGAACCTATCCTTTTATTTTTTTTAAATTAATCAATAAAATGACCAAACCATATTGATGCATAATTACATTAAGTTCTAAATTCTTGAGAAAGTCTGCACATTTTAAGATAAATTCATTCAGTCACACTATTAAGTTTTTTAGTTAACTCTAAAATCTTTGTTTTTGTCTCATGTTTAAATGGTAGTTGGAAAATGATAAACACTATATAGATATTGAACTAATGATATTTCTTGTTTATATTCAACTAATCAG
This sequence comes from Macrotis lagotis, assembly GCF_037893015.1. Classification (NCBI taxonomy): domain Eukaryota; kingdom Metazoa; phylum Chordata; class Mammalia; order Peramelemorphia; family Peramelidae; genus Macrotis; species Macrotis lagotis. Next base: position 123,803,560 of record NC_133663.1, on the reverse strand, counting down.
ATGTCTAATTCTAGTTTTTTTCTATATTTTGCAATAAGATATAACAATTTAGAGAAGTTTATAATCTTGCATTTCTAATTTGGAGAGTTCTTTTAAACTTTTTTTGCTTCATATTAAAAACTTTTGCTAATTATATTGATATTTGGCTATATTGATAGATATTGATATTTGGAATAATAAAGACACATAAGCTAAATAAAATATTTAATTCCCCTAGTATTGAATAGCATAATTAGCATGGGAACATTAAAAAAATCTCCTAAGAGAGTGATATTGAATGTCATGTGAACAAATTTGAGTTTAGTAGGTGATGATAACTGCATAATTGTCTCAACTTTTGTTTCTCCCTTGCCTCTAAGCCTTAGCCAAAAATGTATTAGACACTATTAGGAAATAGTAATACCTCATCTTTTTTGGAGTTTTACTTTAATTGCTTAATTTTTTGACACTTGTCTTTCTTGTCTTTTTTTAAAAGAAAGATTTTATTTATTTTGAGTTTTACAAATTTCTCCCCATTCTTGCTTCCCTCGCCCCACCCTCCACAGAAGGCATTCTGTTAGTCTTTACAATGGCTCCATGTTATACATTTATCTCAGCTGAATGTGATGACAGGCAATCATATACTTACTTTCTTGACTTTTAAAGTGTAATATGGCATATTTACTTTTAATTATAATTGAATTTTAGTTGAAAAATTTCATATCATGTCTTAAAACTTTTTGACATAGTAAGGTTTAGCAAAACTTTTGTTGAGAAGCCCTGAAATACATAAATACTTTTAATAGTTACTTGGTAAGCTATTACCAAGGATGTCTGATTCCAATATACCCCACTTTCCTTAACTACAAAATAAAACCAGTGGTATCAATCCATCTCACTGGTCAAATGTGTAGCAACTAAGATACCATTGGGATTGATCATTTCCTTGTATGTGATTACACAAATAAATATCAAAATTTCATTTTTCCCAATAAAAAAGGGACATGCCTTATGTTCATAGTATGTTATACAAAGAGAAATACCATGAAATATTCACTGGAAGAGAACCTGACTTTTCTCTATAAAGATAGTTCTCATAGTTCTCTACATCCTGGGGGGGATAAATACGGAAGGTGGGCATGAAGTACCCCTGCAAAAATGGCATAATTAGGAAAGCAAAAATCCTTTACCAATAAGGTAAAATGTAATAGAATAGTACTGTGGTTTAGGAATTAAAGATTCTGTTTGGATAAAAAGAAAGCAGGGGAAAGTAGAAAATAAAATAGGACAAATTCAGATGAACATAAAATTTGCATATGAAGAATATTTTGAGAGGATTTGGAGCTTGAATGCAGGTCTTCCATGATTCATAATGTCTAGTCATTTTTACCTTTAATACTAACTTCTTTTATTTGTGGTGTAAATGATTAAATAATCCTCCATATTAAACCATGCATTATCAACAAAATCATTTACCTTTTAATATATATGTGTATATATATAATTATGGCAGAGTGAATAAAAGTTCTAGACTTAGGGTTGGAAAGACTTAGATTTAAGTCCTACCTCTGAAATTTACTAGTTTTATGACTAGGAGCAAATCATAACTTCTCTGATCCTCAGTTTCCTCACTTTTTGTTAAACAAAGATACTACTGTATTTATTTACTTCTAAATCACAGAATCATTGAGTTAGAGCTGGAAGGGATTTTAGAGGTCATCTAGCCCAATGCTTGAATTTTATAATTAAAAAAACTGAGGTCCAAAGATGTGACATGAATTATCCAAGGATATACAGATTTTTTCACTTGTTTTAATGACAGTAATAATATATACAACACTTTCCTCATAGAATTATTGTGGTCTATAAGAAACAACATATGTAAAATATTTTGTAAACTTTGCACTATCATATAGGTTTGTGATGATGATGATGATGATGATGATGATGATGATAAAGAGGAGGAGGGAGATGAGAATGAGGATAATGATGATGAGGAGGAGCATGATATAACTCACCTGGCTGGTGGAAAGGAAGATTACTTTTATTTCAAAAAGTCATTGAACACATTCATGGCTATCATAGTTATAATCCCAAATGCTGTTCATATATTAATATGAGTAGTTAATTTATTTGGAAAGTACTATAACAGTGTTAATAGAAATGGGAGTTGTTATCCTAAGCTGGCCATCTTTTAAAAGCTTATTTTAACCTCTTTTTCAAAGTTCCTAATAAAGCCAAGTATACAAACATAGGAATAAGAGGCATAAGTAATCTGAAAATTAGATCTTAGCTTTATTGCATTTATTTCTTATAAATTTATTAATATATTTATTAACTTTTTAAATTAGAATCTTATTAGGTGATTGCAATTATTTTACATAGGCATACACTAATTGATATGGATTTTTTGTTGTTGTGGAGAGCAATAAACTGAATAAAGTATGAAATGAAGCTTGTTTGATAATAAAAAAAACTGGGGATAGTACACCTATGGATAATTGGGAATTCTACATATTATGAACTCAAGACAATGAGAGGTTTAGAAAGTCTTCACTTACAAAGGAAGTGACTTATGGAATCCTGATTACCAACAGATGACAGGGAATATTAAAGATACTTTTACAATCTTCACATTTTATGAATATTTGTATTATTATGCCTTTGGATAGTTTATCATTCTTTATTACACAAAGTTAGAAATAACTTGAAATCTCACTTACTGCTCTAAGCTATTCAACATCTTCAAACAGATGTTGAAACAAAGATTAGCCTTTTTTTTTGCATGTGGTGGTGCACAGACCTTTTTAAGGGATCCATGAATTATTGCTTTGGTTCAGCATGACTGCAGTAAGAAGAAATGTACCTCATCTGTAATACACTGTGTAGACTAATATCAGCTCCTTTTTTCTTATATTGCAGTGAGATATTGATCTGGTAAAATGGTACCATATTGGAGCTGTCTGTTGTGGTATTCATCATGCTGTCACATCCCTAGTGCTTTGGAGTTATTGGAAAGTGGAATTGAGAGAGTTCTGTCATTTTGTGTTGCAATCTATTCACTGCAAGTTCCCTAAAATATTTTGAGGGCTCATTTCTTTAGCGATGAGAGATTCACCTCTAATAACAAGCAAGCCTTTGTATTATTCACACCTAGTACTGCTAATAGGCTGGCTTTAACTGTTCTCTGCCTTGGCTTCCTTGTACAATATTGTTCTCTACTCACTGCTCACACCTGCTGCCTTTCCTGATGCTGATGTATTTGGGCTCCCTCCTATGGGAGTAATATATCTGAGAGTCATGCCTTCACTGCCCTTATGCTTTTATCTGATAGTGATGAGGAGGAGAATGATGAACTTTTATATGTAGAAAGCTTTTAGTTTTTTTCCCACACTAAAATATCAGTTAATGTTAAAAGAGCTTTCAAAAATATAAAAAGATACTGTCAATCTCCACTGACAAGATTAAACAGTTTGAATGAATTATTTTTGTTTTGGAGCATGCCTGGCAACCTGATGAATATGAAAGAATGTCATGTTTGCTCAAAAGGAAGGATGAAAGAGGATTTTATTTGGGAGTTTAATTAATATTTATTAAACTTTACTAATAGAAATATCTGGGCATCTTTATAAAGATGAACTCTTGAAATGCCTAGTAATTGAAATTTCAAATACAGCTAAGTAATTACCAAAGAGGAGAAGCCTGAAAACTTTTTGTCTATTTTCCAATTCCCTTAGAGGAGTACAAAGACAATCGGTTAAGCTAAATAATGTACATAGTAGAAAATCTTGATGGAGATATTAATGTGCTGGGTACTAGAAATCTAGAGGATGTATAATACTTTAGAGAAGAATTTTTAAAAATGTCTTTTTGGCAGTTGGTTAGCTATAAATATGCAAATACATTATGGATTTATAATATGTGATTTCACACTATTGTTAATACACATTCACAGCATGTATTATAATAGCACAGAAGGAGCCTTCAGAACCTTTATGAGGTATGACATGAATGTGTATTAAGATTTATCCATGTATTCTTTTTTTTTTTTGGTTTTCCTCTGAAAATACCCATTAACATGGCATTGCTTTTGAATAAACTTCTGAAAGTTTATAATTTCAATAACATCTCTTCTACCGTTTTTCAGTTTTAATAACATTCACTAAAAAGGAAAACCTGCAAAAAATCATTATAACATGTGAGAAATTAGTTAAGGCTTGATAAGAAAGAAAATTCAAATGAGTTTAATCTTTTTTAACATGTATGCCAATGGAATCAGTTTAATGTTATAAAGTAAAAATATATGCCCATTATATTTCATTCACTATTATCAATGGTTGAGTTTCACTGACTTCACATTAAATAACTTGTATAAGATGGTAATACATGTTGTATTTGCACAGACATAGAAAATCTGTTTATGCTTGTAGAAGGCAAATTGATAAATGGTTGTAACCACCATTATATTTTATATACCTATATGCAAAAATATTTTTTTATATACTTATCTTTGTTTCTTGCTATTTTAATATATTCAAATACTTGCCATGAGATTACAAAGGCTGTTGGAACACACAATAATGAATGAAAATATAGGAATGGGAGCATAGTTTTACATTGCTGATTAATATAGTAGTAAAGCCCAGAATTTCCTCCCCCCCCCGCATTAGAGTACATTTATTAATATAAAATGAATGTAACTTTTTACCTATTCAATTCAAGATTTAATATTCTCAGTGTTAGAATATTTGCCAGAGTAGATAGTCCTAGTAATTCTTAAATATTTAATTAAGACAGCATTATTCATACTTGGATGTCTAAGAAGTAAAGGTTTATGACTAGTAATCTAATCAAGTTGCTCTTCAGTAAAAATGTATATGCAGCAATAATGAAATCATTTCTATACCCTGCTGAGTATTTAGATCAACAAGATCTTCACTTATTAAAAAGAGCAGAAGAGTAATGCTTTTGGCAAAGCCATTATTGTGGTATTGGTATTCACTAGAATGGACAGGAATAGACCATCACTGTCCTCTATAAACAGTTCCAATTTGATCTGTGTATATGATAAAAATCTTGGCTTCTCAATGCATTTAGGTGCTGTCTTGGCTGTTGTTGCCAAATAAGAATGCAGTGTGATGTTATTATAGTAAACAGCACTTAAGCACAGCTGGCAGAATTGATCAGGGCCACATTAGAGTGAACTTCAACAGATGACTGACGCAGCAGAAACAATAACTGAATATGCAAACAGTTCTTGCAAGGAATTCTCTGGGGATCAGGCACCATTATTTTTGACTTTGAACAGGGAAAAGGGGCAGATTTATAACCTCCTTCCATGCAGAAGGGTTCTGGGTATTATGTAAACATCTGACTGCCATTTATAATGGTAGTTAGTTACAATGCAAAAGTGGAGACTCCCTTGACTATTTACATTTCATTAATTATTAAAAACGAAAAACATAAACATCAGATAACTTTGTTTAATGTTTCACACAGGATTTTTTTTAACCAGAGAAGCCTTTTCTAAATTAATGTTAATCATCAAGAGCTTCCTGTTTAACTGGTACAGAAATGTGTGTTTGTCTCTGTGAGTCCTTTCCCCCATTCTAATTACTGTGGGAGCTAATTATGTGGCCACACATTGCTGTTCTTATTGTAATAATTTGGATTACTAAAAATAAACAGTGGATAAATAGTAGATGGAACTAATTCATACAGATTGTAATTTGAGATTTCTGTTGGTCTAAATTTTAAGGTTATTTACAGTTTATTACAAATTACAAAAGATGTGCAAAAGCTCAATGACAAAAAAAGGCAAATAATTGATTTTTCCCTTTCTCCATTGCAGCAGTTAATTACTGAATTAAAAGTTCCAGGGTGTGTTTAAACCAAAACTATGTGCATGACCTTTTTATCATTTCCTCAAAAAATAGAACAAAAAGAATAAAAAATTATATAATAGGCCTTTCAGGATACTAACATTTTTAGGATACTAACTCCTAGGACATTAACATTTTCCACTTTTTTATGGGTTAAAGGGATACAAGGTGGGTAACGATGATGACACTTGTACTTATGATAAGAGTATGTACATTTTTTTCTTTTATACTCTCATTATAGCTCTACTATGCTGTTACTGTTTTTGCTGTTTTATTTTTAAAGTGTTCTTATTCTCTTAAAGTGCATATTTTAGTGATTTCTTAATTTCAAAGTCAGTATTGTAATATGATTCATGTTGCAAAGAGATGCATATGAAGCTTCTATTATCTAATAAGAAGTCATATTAACTAAAATTAAAGTCATGTTCCCTAACATATTCTCCATAACTTTATGAATTAGGACTTGCTTTTTAAAATTCAGGATAAAATGGGCACCTATGGTGAAATATACTGATATTTTGCTATTTGACAAAGAAGAAAATTTTGTTTAAGTTATTTTTTGGATCCCATTCAAGAGGGGTTTCATTACTGACATATCAGAAGAACTATATTAAAAAGGACTTATCAACTATGAGGAAATCCCAGGTCCTGACCTAAAGCAAGACTTTATAGTCAGAGTTCATGTAAGTACTTCCAAAGAAGTCATCTACCTGAGGACTAATGAGGGTAATATAAAAGTATCCATGTCTATGAAAAGCTTCATCAACTTATTCAGACCATTAGTGATTAACCTTGTTAATTCAAGTACATGTATTTACACAGCAATGAAATGGCCTTATTATTATGTAACATATGCATTGAACAGTTAACATTAAAGATGTTCTCCAAAACTGGGATTGGCTTATTTCCAGATTATATCACCAATTGAGATCTACCCATTCTGTATTGCTGTAAATGTGGTTGATGAATGACAAAGTAGTTGTTAATAGACTAATGAGCAACACTATGGGAATGAGGCTCCGGATTCTAGTGATTTTTCCCTTTTGAATACTACTCGAACACAAACTTAGTGAAAATTAAATTTCTGTATAAAAAAATTAAAGATGAATCTATATATGCCAGTTTGACACACCCCAATTATGTAATATTTAGGATTCAGCAGTTAACAAAATTTTGAAATAGGAAACTTTTATCTTGGAAGTCTCTACCCTTTCTTCTCTTTCTCTTTTCCCTTCCTTCAACCCATTTATTTTTGTTTTGTTCTTCTCCCACCTCATTATTCAAGAAGTCTAGGATGCTCATTTTCTCTCTTTTCCAAATCTTTTTTAGAATTATTGCTTATCTGACTTTTCACAGGGCAGCTAGATAGCACAGTGGATAGACTACTGGCTTTGGTGTCAGGAGGATATAAGTTTGGATGTCATCTCAGACACTTGACACTGACTAGCTGTATGACCTTGGTTAAGTCACTTCACCCTGGTTGCCTCGCTTCCAGAACCATCTCCTGTCATTCTGGATTCATATCTGACCACTGGACCTAGATGGCTCTGGAGGAGAAATTGAGGCCAGGGACTTAGCATAGCATCCTCCTCACTCAAATCCAATTAACATGCTTGTCATGGCATCACCTACCCAATATCATGATCTTCTTCACAAAAATGAAAGATAAACATTATTAAGAAGTTACTGATAATGATTAATGCATTCTCTTTTGTAGAGGCATTTGAATTTTAACACAAAGAATGGTTCTCTTATAGTGGAATTCTGGGTATCAACAAGCTGAATAGAAAAGTTTTCCTAGTTTCAAAAGAATTCTGGCATATCTGAAATCATACCATAGACAAATGCCTATTATGTTTAAGGATAAGAATCTAATATTGTTAAGTCATTGCCTGCTCTATTTTTTTTAAAAAGATCCTATAGGTATTTTGTTGTTCAGTAGTTTCCATCCTGTTTGACTTCTTGTGGCCTCATTTGGGATGCTCTTGGCTAAGACAATGCAGTGCTTTGCTGTTTCCTTCTCCAACTCATTTTACAGATGAGAAAACTGAGGCAGACAAGGTTAAGTGACTTAGCCAGGATAACAGAATTTGTGAATATCTAAGGTCAGATTTGAACTCAGGAAGATGAGTCTTTCCATTATGCCACCTAGTTGCAATAGTAGGTAGATTTAGAATACCATTATAATGTGAAAGATTAATGCAGTCTCTCATAATGAATGTTTGGAGCAGTAGGAAATGTCCTTTTATTAAATTGATTTTTTGCAACCTTTCCTGGTGAACCAGCACCACTATGGTATAATTCATATAAAATGTGTTAAGTGCCTGTGATTTGCTTAGTGAAGAGGACTCCCCTCTTAATACCCATGAGATTTAGTAGATAGATCTTAGGGGATTGCCTGAGACTCTTTAAGATTAAATTTCTTAGACAGAGTAACACAACTAGTAAGCTCCAGGGACAGGTTTTTGAATTAAGTTCCTCTTGACTTCAGTCATGGCATACCCTTTCGATTCCATTTCATACCCTGTGCATTTCATTTCCCTTTGCATCTTTCTCAAATGTCAATACAGGTGCTACCTTCTAGGTGAAGCCTTTTATTTTATACCACTTGTTAATGCTTTCTCTAGTGTTAGTTAGTATTTTCAGTATCCTTGTATAATCATTACCTATACCACTGTGGTAAAATGTAAATCCATTGAATGGAAGGATTGTTTGGATTTTTGTCTTTGTATCTCCAGTACCTGGCAAAATAACTACAGTAGGCACTTAAATATGGTAGGTCTAAAACGGAAATAGGGATGTCCTTCTAGAGGCATAAACAGACTATAAAACAATTTAAATCTACACTAAAGACAAATTAATAATACAAATTTCTTTTTTGAAAATCTCCACCTCCTTTGGTGTTGTACTATTTTTCTCCCATTTACTCAACTTTTATCTGATATGTCATTTAATTGTTCCATGCAAAGGAAATCTAATTTTAGCAAAAGAACTCCAAATAGGGTCATGAAAAATAGGACAAGACTGAAATCGCTAAATAATAACACGAATGAAGATGGCAAGTAATTCTTTTAAGAAACATAGAGAAGGCAAGGACTTAATACTACTAGAATTAGAATTCCTGGAGGCTCAGAAGAAAAATAAAAGGTGTCTTTGTGTGTGTGTGTGTATAGTTTCATTTTTAATACATACTTATGCTTCATTGAATATTCATTCTCTGAGCTTTAGTTTACAAAGATGTCATGTTAAAGGCAAGAATAAGTGTCAGTTGGGGCCAAATGGAAGTAGAAAGAGAAGTCTACTCAATACTTTTTTTCCATAATTTCCATAATTTCCAAAAGGATGAGTGACCATGAGGGATCACCATCCTAGAGGGCTTTTTTGTTCCTATATTGTTCCCAGCTGAAGATGTTGACTGAGATCAATATTTTTTCTTATCCCATCAAATAATTGCCTCAAAAGTTAATCCTCCCAATCAATTTTAAAAATTCTTTCAAAAGTGTACAATGAGGCTTACAATTGGGTGACATATATTGGTTAATAAACAGTTATTTTTAAAGTAGTAATAGTAATAATAGTAAAAGCACATTACAATTAACCTAAAGATTTCTGAAATATAGAAATTATGTAGAAAATCATTAAAATTAACTAAATGACTGATAATTCCAGTATGTTTAATATATGCAGATGTAATTTAAGTATTATGTTGATGAATTAGTACATCATGTTGTCTTGTTTAATTATATCAAATATGTCATGAAGAGAATCTTAGTTGAAGAAGTTCTGCATAATTGGGCATTGCATTAGTATTTAATAGTAAGGACCCTGTACAGGATGAAAGTTAAAGAACAAAATAATACTATTTTTAATCAGTCGGTTGGGACAAAGGTGACTGACTATTTTAAGAACAGATTGAGAGGGAGGAAAGAAGTTGGAGAGAATGGAGGGAAACCTGTTATCATTTTTTTTTCATTAGCTCATAAATGGAGCTGATGGGGTTGAGGGGGGGTATTAAGAGAAGAATTAATATGAAGCATAACTTCTAAAATTGAAATGTAGTAATCAATCAATCAATAATCAATCAAGGCCTACTATGTGCTAGTTATTGTGCAAGCTTCTGGAGAGAAAGAGAGGAAGGAAGGAAGGAAGGAAGGAAGGAAGGAAGGAAGGAAGGAAGGAAGGAAGAATAAATAAAAAAAGAGAAAGGAAGGAAGGAAGAAAGAAAGATAGTTGTTTTCAAGGAAATTCCACTCTATTAGGGACATTAGAGCACACACACACACACACACACAACACACGCAATATTCAAGATAGAAGCACAACAAATAAATACAACACTAGCAAGTGGCAGGAACTAGGAAAGAACTAATATAGCTTATAAACTTCAGAAATGGTGAGATCTTCCTGGATCATTCCTATCCTATGGTTAAATATTATGGAATATAACATATGGAAAGCAACATAATGAAATAAAAATCTATATACCATATTTCGTAGAGTAAGATACAATGCATTTAATAATTGATCTCAGGGTCTTCCCTACTCAGCACAAACTCTCAAATCTTTAACAAAAAATCTGTCCTTACCAGTCATTGGGCTTCTCTTCAGTTATTTTTCCATAGGGAAAAACAGCATAGTGTGTAGTAAATGAATCTGGAAACTGCACTATACACAAAAGTTTACCTTCTTTCCTCATGGAATAGATGGGTAAATTACATTTCTCTGGACCTCAGTTTCTTCAACCATAAAATGAAAGGATTGGACTAGGATATAGCTGCAGTTTCTTCCAGTTCTAAATCACACGATCCTTCTTAATGTAATATTTTGTATTGGTATTATAGTATTTAGGGGTATTCATATATGAATTTTTAAAGTGAAAAATAAATGAGCCTACTATAATTATGCTTCAAGGAGAGGCTGAAATAGCTATAAAAAGGAAAATGAAGTTGAACTTAAAAGTTTTACTGTCTGTTTTCTTCTAGGTAGTAGACCAATATGACTATTTTTCTGACTTCTGTGTATCATTTAAATTGTTCCATGGCTCTGAACAATGGTTGTGGTATGTTCATCCTGCACATGACATGTTTCTCCTCTCTGCTCTTCTTCCATCTATGTGATTACCTTTTGCTGACCACACTGAACTTTCAGTCATCCTATTTCCAAATTTCATTTCATGATTTTTGTACTAGTGAATTTTCATCATTACCCTATGCTTTCCATATCCATAATACTTAAAAATTGTACAGATACTTATTTTTGATATCTTGCATTTAGAAAATATCTCTGATGAAACAGACTGTTAGATTGTTAATAATATACATATCAAGTTGGTCAGTCATTGAGCTTTATTGATTTTAATGTAATTTAGATGCCAATTGGATCCTTTATCTTTGTCTTATTAGTTAGACACAGGCTTCACTTCTCTAGAACATGTTTCCATTATTTCATTTCCCTAAATCAGTAATTGTATTTCTGTGCACCTGTGCCAGCTGTAGCATGGTTGTAAATAAGCTCTTTTTTTACTTCTTAGAACTTGAGAGTATAGAATAAGGTGGACTTCTGAGGGACATACCCCACTGGCATGTTGTTCTTTGAATTAAATATCAACTCCAATGTTTAGCTTTTAAAGGTTGTAAATCTTTCCAGCCTATCCCTAATTTATTTTACTACTTTCCCTGTATGCTATTCCCCTTTCTTCAATCTATGATATAGTCAAATTGACTTTCTCAGGTTCTTAACACTCAGCACTCCATGTCCCATATACCTGCCTTTAGGAAGGCCATCTCCTTTTATTGAAATGTATTTTCTTCTTACTTTTTTCTTTTATTATGCTGATATGACTTTAAGATGAAGCCCAGGCACCATCTTTCTATATGCAAGGTTTTATGATCCCCTCAACTGAGTTTTCCCTGCCCCTCTCATCAACTACCTTGTATTTAATGACTTTTGTGTGTATATTTGTATTGCCTTTATATTTCTTCTCATATCTTTATATGTAATTTCATTATTTGGATGAAATGACCTAGGGTTTATTTCTTGTAATTGTCTTATCATCTAGCATAGTGTTTGGAAGCATAAAAATGCTTAGTGTTTGTTTGATTAGTACTCAAATAATACTATTCTCTTATTTATTCTTAAGGTTTGAAACGGTATATATATATATATATATTGAATATGTGGACCCATTATGTCAAGTTCTAATGCGATTCTGAAAGGTTCCTTCAGAACCTCTCATTTCAAATTCATAGAAGGAGGAACCATGAGGTCAGGGTTCAACATTCCTTCAGTTTCACAGATTGATTTATTAAGTCAACCTATTTCAGGATCAACTAAGGTAGCTCAGGATCTCACTGAGCCAATAAGATTAGTCCTATGGGATAGACCAGTTTTGAAATAATTTCTGTGATGTAGTATCTAGTTGTTATATCTCTTGCCACATTAAATACAATGTGCTGATTTTTTTAGCATAATTCCACTCAGTTCAATAAACATTTATTAAATAGCCTTGAAGTGAGAACACCATGCTAGTTTCAGGAAAGATAATATCGTTTAGATAAGAGATTATCCTTACATTCTTTATGCTTTAAGTTTTTTGGAATGACATGATATTTAAATAGATAACCTTAGCACAAAGAAATCATTAGAGAAAGGTTCAAAAGAAACTACTGTATAATTTTCAGAGGAGAATAGACCAATTATGGACTAGGGGTTATCAAGGAAAATTTCATGCAAGAGTTGGTCTTTATTCTGGACTAAAAAGAAAAGTAGTTGAAGAGAGAAAGTTGATCTCCAGTCACAGAAACAGGACGAGAAAAAGTTATACAGAAATAGCAGTTGTAGGAAAGACCGAGAAGGATCACTTTTGGTTGAAGTATATTTTACTTTGTGAGACTGAAAAAATGGATTTCTTTTAAGGTGAACTTTGACCTGTTTTGCAAGGCTTTGAAATCCATGCAAAGGAATTTGAAATGTGCCACAGGAAGGCATTGAAGACTTTTCGGTCATCTAAAGTCTACTAAGAATTACTATTGAAGATTTTAGGGTCCATGGAGAGTTTATGTAGTGAAGCCTGTATAGGGACCTTCTTTAGATTTGTTATTTAATTGCTTTTAATGTGTAACTATTCTTTTTCAGTAGAATGTAACTATTCATAATCTGCCTAATTTATGCACATATTTATGTAAGTAAATTTTTGGTAAACTCCTGCCATGAGATCTCTGGCCACCAAAGAACTAAGCTTTCTCTCTTAGTAGATAAGCCATAGGGAGCTGTTTAATGCAGAGGTTAAATGGCATGCCTAGTGTCACATCGATAGTAAATGATAGAAGTAAGATTTCATTCCAAGTCTTCTGGTCTCTAAACCCAGTATTCCTTTTTCCAATTACTTGAACAGCTAGTTTTCAACATTGATTTTTGTAAACTTTTGAGGTCCAAATTTTTCTCCCTTGCTCTTTCCCTTTCCATTGCCCTCCCTAGCATGGCAAGTATTTTGATATAGGTTATACATATACAATCCCATTTCCATATTAGTCATATTGTGAAAGAAGAATCCAAACAAAAGGGAGCAACCACGAGAAAAAATACCCCCGCTAAAATATGCAAAAAGTGAAAATAATTTGCTTTGATTTTCATTCAGACTTCATAATTTTTTCCTCTGGATATGTATGGCATTTCCATCACAAATCTTTTAGAATTGTCTCTAAAGCTAGTATTCTACCCACTATCCCACTCAATTTTTTTACATCTTGGTATATATATATATATATGTGTATGTATATATATATGTATATATATATATATATATATATTTAAAATGTGCGTACAGACATATGTCTGCATGTGTGTGCTTCTGGTACAATTCTTCTCTGAGTCAATTAATTTTGAGGGTCTGTAACATGTACCACCATAGAAATCACCATATAGGTGATTGAGTCAGAAGATATTTTTCTGTCTTGTTTATCCTACCTAATGTAATCATAATACAATTTTAATTGTGCTTGTGAAAAATATATTGATTATGACTGAACTTGCTATACTTTGTTTCATTGACCTTAGGAACCAGAATGAAATCATGTACAGTGTGCTTTGGTGGAATAGACTAGAAAACTACATAATATTATTTGAAAAACAAAACTACTTTCTTTGTCACCAGGTATTGGTAGAGCTTCCTAAATGAAGAGAATCTTTAGATACTGATATGGCTCTAGAGTAGCTAGGTGTGGAGTGGATAGAGTGCTGAGCCTGGAGTCAAGTTCTAAGTTCAGACACTTACTAGCTCTGTGACCCGGGCCAAGTCATTTAATTCTGTTTGTCTCAGTTTCCTCATCTTTAAAATGAGCTAGAGAATGAAATGCCATTATCACTCCAGTGAATCTACCAAGATAATCCCAAATGGGGTCACAAAGAGTCAGATATGCCTGGAATGACTTAACAACAGCATGAATCTCTTTGCTTTTATTCTATTTTACCTGTGGAAGAAATTATATCCATTCTAGTGGTTTGGATTTATATAATTAAGGTTCTCAAATATGGTCATCTTCCAATGGTATCCAGAAATGAACAGTTTTCTTTTAAAAATGTTTTCTTTTTGGTTCTTGTTCGTCTGATTTTTTTGGAATGCAGTTGGTTGAATGAAAAGTAACTTGTGTCCCTACTTCAGTATAGCAGCTGAAACAATTAAATGAAATGATTTCAATCACTTTCTAATTTTAGTTGTAGAGCAGTACTTATTACTTATTACTTATGACCTTAAAAGAATTATTCATTCAAATCATGCTAAGATAACTGATGGGAGAGCTAACATGGCATAGTGAATAGAGAATTGGCCCTAGAGTCTGGATGACCTGGGTTCAAGTCCTGCTGCTAATATATAATGGCTTTGTGACCCCTAGCTGAGACATTTATTTAATCTCGCAGTGCTTCCAGCTAATTCTCTAACACTTTAAATTGAAGAACACTTACTGAGTTTCCTCAGCAGAAGTACTTGTCAGTGATAAAATCATAAAATCATCTCTCTGTCTCTCTGTCTCTCTCTGTCTCTGTCTCTGTCTCTCTCTCTCTCTCTCTCTCTCTCTCTCTCTCTCTCTCTCTCCTTCTCTCTCTCTCTCCTTTCTTTCAAGTTCTATTTGTTGGTTCTATGCATTTAAGTATTTAATAAGTGCCTATATTGTTGAAATGGATACATTACTAGATAGAGAGATTTTTTTCCAATGAGATATTGAGGTCTTTGAAATAAAAGCCAATGCTATATTTCTTTGAAATTTCACATCACCTGGAGAGTGCTAAGCAAATATACAAAAATTATGCCTACTAAATTGAAAGACCTGTGAAATATATGTACAGTATGGAAACACTTTCAGAGGAGATACTAAACAGTATTAAATTAAACAATTAAAATTAAACAATTTTTGTCTTTGTATCCAAATATCAGGAGAGTGCTCCTGACATATAGTAAACGCTCAACAAAAAGCTATTTATTGATTGATTAATTAATAAGTACAATTCACATTTTTATTGCTTTATATGACTCAGGTGAGTGAGATTTAAGTCTCTTTGTTCCAATTCAATCCTGATGAATAATTAAATAATACTTGCTCCATATTCTGGTAAGGTTGGCAACAAATTACTGTAACATACTACTCACATCCCCCTGAAATTCTACCAATGACAATGTAAAGACAACAAACAGTAAAGTGATATTTTGATAAAGGCTATATTTCAATAATATAGAATTATAAAATACTAGAATTAATAGTCAATTTAGAGATAATTGAGTCTAACCATATTACTTTATATATGAAGAGAAGTTTATTGACTTACCCAGAGTCACAGACTTAGATCTATAACTGGACTCTATTATTTTGAATTTGTACTTTTTGAAAATGAATAATTCTGGACACAGTCACACAGCCTTGATTGTATTTCCTTAATTATTTTATCAAAAGATTATATGATAATGAAATAAAATTTTTATCACTGGTTACTTCATCAATTCAACACTTGGTTAGAGTAGAATAAATATTCACAAATATATTTTTACTCTAATTTGTTGTAAATTATTTTATTCTTTTGATATAACTCTGGTCATGTTAATCCTTTCTTTCACATTAATTTGCAGATCAAGATATTTTGTATAGCCTAAATTGGAAATTATCATAAAATTTATGAGTGACTACTTTCTGTCCTTCACCTTCACATAATCTATGTTCCAGGAATACTAGACTAAGTATCCTCTATACCTAGGCATTTCCTATACCAATGAAATCACAGGAAAAAAAACCAAACCAACATCAAACAAAATGTCTACTTCCCTTCCTGCTAATGGGTTAGTGAGAGAAAATGTTACTTCTAGATAATAAAATGTCTAAAATTGGTGGAAAAGTTAACTAATCCTAATGCTACAGATCTTGAATACTATGGTAAGTGAGTATGGAAAATTTGTTGACTAAGAGGGCTTTGGAAACATAATCTTGATTCATTCTAGTTAGGATGACTACCACTTCATTTATGCATAAGGCCCTTTTGCACGATTATAAAATGGCCTTTCTTTTGACAATTGTTGCATTTAATAAATATATGAAACTACATTTTCTACAAGATGATTGTGAATGTTGTTATGATTTATTTTTCAGTGTAAGTGGTGTCAAATTAGGCCTAGTATGGCCATTTGAAACATGATCAATATAGTACACAAGTTTAAGTGATTTATTACTTTGCTATCATTGTTTCTTATACAAATCAGAGCTGATTGCTATGAAATATTGAAATGGATGATACAATAGTATATAAAACTGTATGTCATTCTGGTCCAGCTAAAGGCGTAGTTTTTTTAATGCCTGTGTAACTTTGAGAGATTAAAAGTACACAAGAATTATTAATCTAATTTTCTGTCATTTATATTTGCACCATCTACCTACTGGATGGTAGCTTTATTTTACTCTCCACCAAAGAAATTGAATTATCTTTATGTTATATGTTAATATTTACCAAGCAACAAAACCATCTTGCTTAATCAAAGTGTGTGACTCATAGATGCAAATATGTTTTTCTTTTTAGGATACTCCAAATATGAACTCCTATTACTTTTAACATTTTTTCAGTTATTTTTTTAAATTTTTATTAAAGATATTATTTGAGTTTTACAGTTTTCCCCCAATCTTGCTTCCCTCCCCCCACCCCCCACCCCACAGATAGCACTCTGTCAGTCTTTACTTTGTTTCCATGTTGTACCTCGATCCAAATTGGGTGTGATGAGAGAGAAATCATATCCTTAAAGAGAACAGAATTCTCAGAGGTAACCAGATCAAACCATAAGACATACTTTTAACATTTTTAAATACCTTTAACTTAACAAATATTTAATTTGTAAGCATTTGGTATTGTAGTTACAAGATTCCACAAAGGAGATATAAAACTTGAAAGATAAATACTTTTAAAAATCTATTTCTTCTTATTATTATTATATTGGGGGGGTGAAGAATGTAGTTTGGAAGATTCCAGTTTGATTGAGCTAGGTTAATAAAAATGGCATGAAGAAAAAATGCCAGATATGTGATTTGGTTGATCATATCACCAGTCTTGAGAAAATATAGAGAACAGAAAGTAAATACAATGTATGAAGAATTACTTTTGTGTATGATTTTGTCTTAGTGAGACAATGTCTGTAGGGAATTATATGAAAAGTTTTTGAAACTTTACAAGTTAACATGATTAATTTTATTTTTTTTATTTTTGGAACTTTCCATCCAGAAATTTTAGAAATGATTATATTACCATTATATTTTATGAGTATATGATTTGTTAGAAAAATATTTTAGTTTTTATTTTTATCCTTAGGTAGACAGAAAAATCAGATTGTTATATTGCTGAGCTAGTAGTTTTCCCTTTCACAGGTTATCATCCTATGTTATTGCTGACCCATTTCTTTGCAGAGTAAATCCTCTGCAGAGAACTAATAACCCCTCAAGTAACCATCTTCTGAATTATTTTATTTTTCTAGAATAGCAAATAGCGTTCTCACTTTTTATCTCTTCTTGATAAACAACATGTAATTTTGGGCTCAGCAGTTCCTATCAGGAGGAAAAGTGAAATGCAGCTAACCAATCTTGATAGTTGCTTAATGGATCAAACATCTTTATCCATCTGCTTATTCATCAAGCTTTTATAAATGATCTCTTCTTAAATGTGTAAAGCACTGGGCTAGGCACAATGGGTAGATAATAATGTAATGTCATGCCACCATCCCTGAGGGGCACAATTCATTTTATAGAACATTGTTTAATCCTTTCACACATATGTTAATGAGACATGCATAAAAACAAAAATATAGAAATAGAGGTGAGAGCTTTGTTAGGCAAGAGCTATATTAGGTACATACATTTGTTAGTTATATAGGTATGACTTATGATTTCCACTAGAGTTGTATTGTAGTTGTACTTATTTCCTCAACAAGATAAATGATGAGAACAATAAGTATATTAATTTGAAGGTGGTACTGTGGTTAAAGCACTGGCCTTGGATTCAAGAGTATGGGAGTTTGAATCCAGCCTTAAACACTTGCCATTTACCAGCTGTGTGACCTTGGGCAAGTCACTTAGCCTTGATTGCCCCACATTCAATGCCATCGCCAGTCATCCTGATTCATATCTGGCCACTGGACCCAGATGGCTCTGAAGGAAAAAGTGAGGCTGGTGACAGCACAGGACGCCCTCACTCAAATCCAATTCCTGTTTTGGTTATGGCATCACCTCCCTGATGTCTTGGTGTTCTTTGAAAATGAAGGACAAGGCAGCTAGAAGGACAGTGGATAGATCACTGGCCCTGGAGTCAGGAGGACCTGAGTTTAAGTCTGAATTCAGACACTTAATGATTACCTGTGTGATCTCGGGCAAGTCATTTAACCCCATTGCCTTGCAAAAAACAAACAAAAAATGAAAATGAAGGACAAACATTAGTAATGTTCACCATCTCTCCCAAATCCTTCCATCCAAATAGCCAAATTCAGCAGATCCAATAGAGACTATCACAAGTACCAAATAACTGTTGAATGATGATTTATCTGATGAATCCAAAATATGAGATTGTTCTTCCCTCTAAGTTCTATTGCATGTGTTATATTGCTCACCCACTTTGGTGTTCAATCATATAGTCCTTTGCTTGATTACTGATTTTCTGTATCTATGTCTTATCTTTCTAAATAAAACCTAAACTCCATGAGGACTGGGTCAGCAGTGCCTTACATTTATGTTCTCTATCCCAAAATGACTGGCAGATTTGCATGAACCCTAGAGACATTAAATAAATTCTGTTGTTTATACACAATCCACTTTTTGGGGAGAAGTCACAAATGCAAGCAGCAGTTATGCTTAATTTTTCTGTAGCATGTGGTTGCCCCACAGACATTTCTTTTTTAATAAAAATCTGCAACTCTTGTATCCTGACTCCAAATTTGCATGGCATTATAGTGTTATTTGCACTTGATGGTCAGAGAAAGTATTCTTTAAAACAGGTGCAAATTGTACTCCACACTGCCTGACAGAGCCTTCATACCTATTGGTTTTGCTTAACTGATTTTCTTTTTTATGATGGAGAGTTCAATTGGGGTGGTTGGAAGCAGCTATTAGGAAATTACTGTGGTGTAAAAAATGTCAATGAAATATAAAAGAAAAGAAATGCATCCCTTTACCTCTATTCTAGCATTTTCCATGCAGATTTTTTTTTTTGTGTAGCCTCAACCGGATGCCTTGTGGTAGGTGGCTTGTACCCATGGGACTGAGTGGATAAATGTTCTAAAGCACTCTATATGGTCTGTCAATAAAAAGAAAGATGTGAAATAACCAGCAATCACAAGCTGCCACCAAAAATGGCAGGCTATATGCCATTCATTTCACTGACAGCCACAACAGGTCGCACATTCCTGTCATTATCTAAAACAAATTTCTATTTAGTTGTATTCTCATCAGTATTGTTATGAAAAATAAGTAAAATATTTGATTTGGATTACTACATAGAAAGTGAAAATAATTGAACTCTACTCTCCCCTGTGCCTAAATCACTCTAAGTAATAAGATAGTTTCTCAGAGAATCACATTAACTCTTTCAGGTCACCAAGGTATTTCTTATTTTGGGAAATTTGTTTTCTATGCAAAAAAATGGTTGAATATATGTAATTTGGTTTGGTTTGAATTTGTATGAGAAAAACTAACATTAATCCATATTAGTTTAATACATAAGGCACTCCCTTGGAATAAATTAGGTGTTTAGGGAAGTATATGAGCTCTTTGAGGCTATTAATATACAATTTAGCAAATGATTTCTACACTCCACAAAATACCACCCTGGTGATCAGAATGTATTAATATACCCCCTAAAGTGTCCAACTTGCTTTGACAGAGTACAACTTGTACATTGGGATAATCTGGCTGCCTATGCATATTAAGTCATATTTTCATACTTAATGGACTCTCTTTTCTATAGTGACCTCCCAAGTCACTTCCCAGTATAAAGGTAGGTGCAGTAACTTATTCAATCCACTTGTGTAGGATTGATGCACTCTTGCAACCCTTGTGGCTTGGAAGAACAAAGGCCCTAACAATACATACATACATACATATATATATATATATATATATATATATATATATATATAGTTAACAACATATAACAAATATATAAAGTTAAAAATCAAACTAGGTAACATATGGCAGAGTGCTAGAAAGAATAAAAAAAATTACTCCTATTATGTATACAGTAGTTTACACTTTTCTGAAGCACCCTACCTATATCCATTATCTCATTTGATCCTCCCAACCAACAACTTTGTAGGAGAGAGAGTCCAGTCATTATTTGCCACACTTTTTGATGAGGAAATTGAGGTAAATGATGGTTTCGCTGTTTGCCTAAGATCACACAGCTTATTTACAAAAATAAAAACTATTGAAAGTTCATGATACATATGAATGTGTGTATGATTTGTTTTTTTTATTAACAGCTAAGTAGTGATTAAGGGCAGAGGAGTATTACTTTCTTTGCTCGGCAAAAGAAGGAAGAGAAGGAAGTTCATTTATGATTAATTGTCTACTTACCTACATCCTAGGGATGTGGTGAAGTTTTCTACTTTTGTGGTAACTTAAAATGGGGAAATTATCTTAAGCTCCCTTAGGGAAAAGCTTTGCAAATACAAAATAGTTATTCTGAAGGCAGCTGAAGGCAGCAACAGAAGGAGTTATACCAGGAATATAGGAGATCTGGAATCTAATCTTGGGTTCTAATCTTAACTCTTGACTCTGACGCATTATTGCCAACTATATCCATAATAATATGATTGTTAAATAATGTATTTTATTATATTTATTATTAAATTTAAATAATAAAATGAGTTTTAAGAAATTATATTGTATTATAAAAGTAAATATTATTTATTTTATATTATTCTTAGATACATTTTATATGTATTTTCCTCTCCTTTTAATGCATGTTCAAACCACGATCTTTATGGGTATATTCAGGCAATGTATGATTACTTATATGATTTAGAGCATATATGTTAACATAATTTTTGATGGTTTACTATACAAAGCTTCTAATCCATGGAAGATGAATACATAAATAGCTTGCATACTTGGTCTCACTCGTAGAACAGGTTTGTATGAAGTTGAGGTAAAATTCTTTCCCTCCTTTCAAGATTTCAAGGGTTCTGCACCCTTAATCTTTCTTACTTCCATAGCTATATGTCCTTAGTAATGATTTTCAGTTTGTTAGTTCTGCATGTTTTTAAGTAGATGTTGATATCTGAAAGCTGCTTCTCTATAGATCAAGTAATAGAGAAACTGATTTGGGAAGAGCATTTAAAAGAAACAAACAAAATTTATCAGTGTGCCAGTGTGCAAATAGTATTTATGCTAATCCACAGAACTAGAAATTTTACAAAGAGCTGATAATTATTTTACAGATATCATTCCATTTTTTGCATCGAGAGTAAAAATATTTAAATATATGAATATAATAGATATATTTAATATATTTGATTTAATTTTAAAATATAAAAGATTAAAAGAGTAATTGTAGATAATTAAAGAGTTTGTACTATGTCATGTCATCCAAGTGGAATACTAGTTCAGAGCAGCTATAATAGTCCAACATATATGAAGTTTGGAAATGTTGTGTAGGGCTCATTGCCATTCTGTTTTACTCCTTCCTAAAATATTTTGAAATTTTGAATATGGTAATAATGACTTCTTATTTATTCATTGACCTGTGTTTCTTTTTCAAATGTAGTTTCATCAAACTTGTAAGCTTTACTAGAAGTCTTAGAATGGAACAGATTTAAAGAATATTCCCTAGATATGTGGCATCAACATTATATCTCACCATTTCACTGGTCTAGAATATGTGGGCTGAAGTCATCAAATGCCAGTCCATATCAAATTATTAGTCATAATAACTATGATAATACAAACGTGTTTAGGGGTTTTGAAAAATAGCTCATCCTAAAAGATTTTTCTTACTTTCTGATTAGTGGAATTTTTATGATATCTATACCAATGTTTTATATAAAGCCTATGCAAATACTTTATCATATAAGATAGCATTGATGATATGAGAAACTTTATTTTCCTATAGACCCTGGGGTCTTTCAATGTTATGTCCTGTATTTTCATATCCTGAGCTTCCTAAATAGTTAGCTTTGAGATGATTTGTTTTGTGGATTGAACTGAATTAAAAATATCACCTTATTTTGACTTTTCTTTCAGTTTTAGCTAACTGAAATAAGTGAGCTAATCATCCCACTTAACTTTACATAGTAAAAACTGAACAGGTGGTTTGGATTGAGGAAATAAAATAAGCTTTATTATTATAGACAAGGAAAATTCTTTTCCTATTACATATTACTTGGACAGAATAAAGTAGACAGCTCATGCTGAGAAACCTGAAACTCAGAGAATGCAACAGTTAAAAAGGCAGACAATGAATTCAGTAGTGATTTAGGAATCGACTTCAGAAAATGAACTATTAACTTGAGATAGTAAAAAGAAAAAGCTGATCAGTTTGCTTTCAGTTTTGAAAGTCATCTTATAAATTGAGTATGCAAATGGCTTCATCTTTCTGATTAAACTCAGTCATCTAGTTTTCTAGTGTTAAATCTACTCAGAAAAGACACACTTTTCATTGTTTTATTTAATGTGTAACTTTTCCCTATTTAAGTTTTCATTTTTATAAAGTAGACTTAAGATAATATTTTCCTGATGTAGGAAACATTTTAATTTCCAATTAGAATTCATTTTAAATCAGCAAATGCACAGCTTTTTATTTCTTTTATAGGAAAATAAGCTACCCACTCAGGCATTTTAAGATATAATTTTAATAGGTATTATTCTGGTTATATTTATTGTTTATACACAAGTATAAAATCAAAAGTGTTTTAAAAGTTTAAATTAATTATGTATTAATCCTTTTACAGCATTCAAAATAGAAAATAAATGCATTGGAAATATACTTTTTATACTCTTTCCTCTTCAAATCATTTAATTACTATCACAAAATAAGAAAGTCACTTTCAGAAAGGGTGTCCCAGCTGTAGTTATCAAACAATGCTGATACTTTCATATATTTTAATATAGAAAGTTTTTGATAAGAAAGGGTTTTATCATTATATGCAGCACCTGATCACATACATGCTGGAAAATATCCAGAATCTGCTTTTGCAAGTACTGTTACTTCCTAGTTGTGCCACTGAAATTAAGATCAATTCCCTGGAGAAGACAATTGAATTAGCTCAGCATGCTTTATGCACAATGAAAACTAACTAGCTAATCTGGGTTACTACCTTGCTTAGAACTTTAAAAAGTGAAACTGTATATGTAGTCAACAGCTTCAACAAGCAACATCTTTTTCTGTTCAAAACGAAGTCAATGATTTACTTTTTTGTTTTCAGATGGAGTGTATCATTTTAATTTTTCACATGTATGTGATCAGCTAGTTTTTTTGGGGGGGGTCCTGAATAAACATTTTCTTTCCTCATTCTTCCTCCTTTTTATATATATATATATATATATATATGTATATATGTATATAAAGAATAAGAATAAAACATGAATATTTCAGAAACTGTATTAACCACATTGCTTGTAAATTGCTCTTCTGTATGGTATGTTTTTTAACATAAAGAAAGAGGACAGTCATACCATATCATTAGCAAACAAATAATAACCACTCAGACATGAAGAAGTATTAAAAGACAAGAAGATTTGGGGATGAAGACAGCAGAAATAATAGAAATTTGCAGAAGGGCTGTTGTTCTATCTTGTAAGGAATAGCTAGAAAATTAGATTAATCAAGGAGCAGACATTCGGAAGAAAGTTTGTGTGAATGCCTGACAGTCTTGCTCTTTCCCTCATTTCAAATGTTGGCAGGGTAGCAGGCAGCTCCAAGGGAAATGTGCTCCTTTCATACTTGAGTAATTGATGAATTGTATGCAATATGCAAATGAGAATCCATAAATCTTATGAATGACAGCTTAATTTATGTGAGCCTTAATGAATGCAGGATTAGATTTTAATTAAATATCCTCAAAGGCACCCTGAGTAGTAGGTTTTTTTAGGCCTTGTTTTTTTGAAGACTTGTTTCACATGCAATGCTTTTTATGAAACTAGAAAATCAGGCAAAGAACTTAGTGGAAATGTTCTTATGTTTTAATGATAAGCATTGTTCTGTTTTGTAGAGAAAACAGCAGTTCAACTGCTAATAAGTATCCAACCATATAGCTACAGATCTTTATTTTTTAAACTTTGTACATATTTCACTCAATTTGATTACCTTTAATTGATGCCAGTTCCAGATAGCATGTGTTGTTTTTTAATTACAAGAAAAGTTATTAAACTTTACCAAAAATGCTCTTCAGCTGAAGAACTGTTTATTAAAAGATTTGATTGGAAAGATAAACATTTTAAGTATTTAATCTAATTTAAGTAAAATAAGTTTTTCCAATCCTTTTTTTTCAAAATTGCCTCTCCAGACAATACTTAATGAGATCTGCTGATAAATAAAACTATTTCAAATAAAAATTTAATATTATAATATTAGAACAATATTATACTAAAATTATTCTGAAATAATGTGTACTCCTGTGGAACAGTTAATCTTAATTAACTGTAATATCTCAGAGAGATTATCTTCAATTTAAAGATAGACATCTTATAGCTGCTCATTTACTTAGTTCTCTGGACATATATATATATTATACATATTCATATACATCCTTTTTCTATCATGTATATGTTTACTTTATATGTATATATACCTACAAATACAAATATATTCAGAAGATTATAAGTGTATTTCTGCACACATGTATTCACAGTATTTTGTGTGTATCTATGTGAACAAAACACATATATTCATTATCTCTGTCAGAAATCAGTCTTTTCATGTGGTACACTCAGGTTGTGAAAGTAATTTTTCAAAAATCATTGTTGATAGGCTATCAAATTTATCTCAGTTTTATCATGTTTGATATGAATATGCTCTTCCATCTTGTCTATTAATAAAACTACAAGTATATGAAATAAATATTTAATATAATTGTATATGCTATGCAACCTTTCTGTCTTCAAGTGGTTTTGTAGAAAGGCTTTTATAGTTTCACTAAGATGTGTGTACACTTCTGCTTCATAGTGCAGAACCCTAATTTCTCTTGTTCACTTTTGTATACTCAAAGATACAAGCACCTTACAGTCTTATGCAGTGAGCTACATAAATAAAATATGCATTGTCCTTAACTAAAAGAGCTAAAATGTATAGCTATATCTTTTTTCTAATTCCTTTGTAAACAAATATTTTGAATATAGCATTTTCCATAAGTCAGAAAGTAATATTTTAATAAATTGTTGATCAACCCATTATCTAAAATTTCCCCAACCTTTTCTATCTGTAAGAATGGGCATAGCAAAATCTTAATGCTTGCTTCTTATGATAAACAAGAGTTTCATTAAATATCTAATCAAAATATAATTAGATAAAGAAAATCTATTTTTAAATGAAAGGCACAGAAAAATTCTGGGTTTTAGAATTGGATGCAATATTATGAACTCTGATAATTTATGAATCACATTCCTTTGGGTTTTATTTTTTATTTGATTTGTCATAATACAATTTATGAGCACTGAACAAGGGGGCAGTATAGTTCTGAAGATTTTTTAAAGTGTTTTATTTGGAAAGACTGGAACTTTGATTTTATCTCTTATAGCTTCCTTTATGTTTTATGCTACAGCAATACTTTAGAAACATGCAATCTGATACAGATATGGATTTGCAGTTTGCAATAAGAAAAAAGAAATCTATACTCAGTAGCCACTCCATTGAATAAATTTAACATTAAAGATTAAGTCAAGCTTTAACTTAACTTTATCATACACATATAACACATAGGGTTCTCTCAAATGAATTTATTCATTATACATAGGTGAGGATTGGCAGTTATCTTTTGCATCATTTGTGATACTGAATGTCAGAGAGTTATGGTCATCTATAAGGATTTGATATCTCAACATAGAATATTCTTTTTTAGGTGAGTTTGGAAACTAGTATGCTATTGTCATGATAAACTTGGTATCTATTTTCCATTTCTACTAATATTTAATATCTTTTATTTCACATTTTGTTTAAGGACTGTCTAATTTATCTTAAACTAGGAGTATTCAAAATATGATAGTGAAGGTGTTCTTGAAAAATATGATTTTTAATGATATCGTCTTAATATTAGTTTGCCCTTTCTTGCTGATATACTTATTAGTATTGGGGGGGGGTATTTTCTGCTCGACCTATTTCATTTTCACAATGTTTTAAAAATAATTGCTGTTTAAAACACTTTTTTGCAACCCCCAAAGGTACTGAATGTATAATTTGATAACTAATGACATGCTTTGCTGTTTGTAATATCCCTTGTTCAGTGGTTCTGAAGTAATATACTTGTTCAGTGGTTTTGCAATTGCAGTTGGGGATTGTCCTGGAGAAGTGCTTGCTCTTGTATATGCCCAGAACTTAGAGTCAGTAGTGCTTATATTTGCTGTGATTGAGAGAAATCTTTAGGTGGTATATGAATGATGAAATATTTCCAAAGCCCAATATCAAGGATTTTTTTTAACTCTAAAATGTTTAATAGTTATTAACAATAGACAAATGTTGGAAGAAATAAATGCCATCCAATTTTCCTTTATAGTTATGGCTGATAGAACTAACATAGGCTGTTTTTTAGTTAATAAAAGGAACAGACAGTGGAGGGTGTTTTAATGAAAATTCATATTTTTTCCCACTTAGACATTTTAAGCATGCAGTAGCTTCTTCACTTTCTTATGAAAATAGATCAGCCTTGGGAATTGTAAGAGACACTTCACAAATGTTATGAGCTAACAAAATTCCTGTTACTCCAAAATATTGTAGGTAACTGTTTGATTTTAAAGAAAATTAGAAGAAAACTTAATAAGAAATTTAGTTTGGTGATAAATATCTTTGGAGCATGCCAGTGGGAACTCCATAGGTAATTTGAGAACTGAATTGCCAATTATAGGGGGTGATTTTTAGATTTTGCTTATCTAACTATGTCTAGTTGCAATCACTTAGGATTGTACATTGCATATCCATTGAACACTTCAAAGCTAGTCTAACTCAGGTACAGAGGATCATCCTCAATCAACAAGAATGCATTTTTACATTTAGAAGAGGAACTTTTCAAAATAAAATATTACCTATTTCTTGAACTCACTATAACAAGTGATGAATACTTCAAGGGAAAGCAGCAGTTACTTCTTATTTTAATCAGGAAGATTTTCAAGCAAAAAATGATTCTAAATCTGAAATTTTTAACCATTTGGGGGAGTTGTTGCTTTTTTGGTGAAATTAAGGAATCTTCACAATAATATTTTAAAATGAACAAAATAAAATACATAAATTTACCAAGGAATTCAATTATATAAAGATGTAGTTAACTATATGTGTGTGTATACATTTATATATACATATATTTTTATACTCATGGATTCCAGAAAAAGAATACTTGCCTGAAGTGGTTCTTTGAATATTGTTATGACACATCTCACTATTTTCACATGCTCTGGTTTCTAGAAGGTAAAATGGAAACAGAAATTAACTATAATAAAAACTATGACAATCAAATTACTGAGACATAGAGAAGAGAGTACAAATTTATCAAAAAATTAATTTGCTTTCTCAATATAAAGAATCATCACAATCATGAACTTGAAACCGAATAATAAGCCAATTTACACTGTGAATTTAAAGTAGATTACATTATACATTTTATTTGCTATGCTCCATTGATATTTTCTTTCTCTTGAAATGGTTTCCTTTAGTAAGAGATGAAGGTGATACATGACTTTTAGAACTTTTAGTAGTGAGATAGCTCTATTTAATGTGCAATTGTCTTTATTTATATAGATTGGATCTATTTAAAAATTCTTTATTGAAGATATATTGTAATGATTGGAGAAAGAATAATCTATTAATGATTATCTTACTTATTGAGTCATGGTAACAAGCATTTCTGAAAGTTCTGGTATATGGAGGAGTTTTGTCCATCTCACCCTGAGAATTAATTTCATTATATTTTAATAAATAATCACAAAAATAGAGTAGAATAGAACAATGTAGAATTTATAATTCAACTGTTCTAAAAATATTTAGATAATCCATTAATAAATAAGTAAAAATAATGATTTAGAAAGTCCCAAATTCATTTAAAAATTAAAAGAAATCTGTTTATGTTCAATCTCATGGTGCTGTATCTATTCTTAAATGATCTTTCTTTTCAAGAAGTAGTAATTTCTTGAAAATGGCAAGACTAGCAAAGGAAAGACTTTTGATTTTCAATATTTTTATCAATTGTTATTAGTTGTTTTAGGAATCTGTATTTTTATATATATTTAATATTTTAAGACATGTATTTAACATAGTGCTTGGTTTATTTTTATTGTTATTAAATGCTATTTGATCCGATTGGGTTGGGTTCAGTATCATAAATGAAGATCCATGAATGATTAAAAAAAAACATTTTATTGCCACCTTTCTTTAAGTTTGTAACTGCACAGAAAATGTCTGTAGACTGGGGAAAGTTCATAGAATGATCAGTTTTTATCAGTCTTTGTAGTGAATTGACTTGAAAAGAATGGAAGAGAAATACTTGTTGAATTACCCCTAGATTAGAAATTGAGACAAAAAGGACCAAGGCTCCTGATATCCATATTGATATCCTAACTTTTAGAATTTGACTACTTCTTTAGCATCAAATATAACTTGTTAAAAAAAATTGTGATGGAGGTATTTTTGAAATCCAACAAATTAAGTTCAACAAATATTTATTTTGTCTAACATGTCATGCTCAGCGCTATCAGTATCTTACCTTTGTACAAATTATTTGAAGTCAAAATGATTTAAAAATAATAGACATATATCCCAAGGAACATTCTTTCTAATGTCAACTCCAGAACAACTTCTATCATGATAAGCACATTGTTTGTAGGGAATTTAAAGCCACTTAAGTACTTGGATATATGTAATTCTAATGTGTAATTTTGGCATTTTACTTAAGATAAAGTGAAAGACAATTTTATACTGTCTATTGAGAGCTTACATTATTGAAAGATGACATTCAAACTTTTATACTTCCTTCTAATATGCTTATGTATATACATTTATATACATATATAAATACATTTTGCTAGTGTAATATCCAACTTCAAATATATCTAACCAGAATTGGAGAGGAAGTCAAGGACAAATACAGTTTTATTTTTCTAATTATCAATTTGTTTTATTACTTTAGCTTCCTTATAATAATGTTTAGGAATGAAAAAAAACAAAATTAAAAAAAATGGTAGGCCCTCAACTATAAAGTTGGTTGTTTAAAAACCACTATAAAAAGCTGATTTCAATCTAAGCAAAGCACATATAATTATAGAATTTGGAATATTTTTGGTTATCAAATGAGTTAAAGTCAGATTTAAACAGATTTAAACATTTGGCCCTGTGATCCACAGCCTTCAGTAAATGAAAATATGTTCGTCTTTTACCTCCCCTAGTGATAATTATAATTGTATTGTTGGATCACATTTCTTGACTCTTGTATAATTTAGCTCTGTCAGCATTAATCTCTTGGCTGTTCACATCCGTGGAACTAAATGTCTGCTTAATATGATGTAGGTTAGGTGGATGTCATACTGATTGGGGAAAAACAATGAAAAAATTTACTGTGGTATTAGGCAAATGTATTATGAGGGCATCAGGCATAATATCAGAACATTTATGCTACACTGGGATCATGTTTTATGACTTCCCTGTCTGGAAATGGCTTTTCACCTGTTACTGCATGGAGTACCAGGGGTGAATTTGTTGCCAAGGTATCTGTAGGTGACTCTTGCTTTCTCATTTATTTTACCTAATGTCATTAGTATTGTTTGTTACAAAGTAAAATATTTATAACAGGAAACAGCTGTGGAACAGTAATAAAGAATACTTTTCATAAAGCAGATTTACATTATCCTTTCAGGATCTGATAACAGTCCCATTTATCTGGGTGTAAGAACATTCTGACAGGTGTGAGGGATAACTGATTGATATAAACTCACCACTGCATGAAAATGAACCTTTTGATAAAGACATCTTAGTTAGACCTGATAAGTAAAGTACAGAGAACATAACTGTCTGCTATTATGTATCATTTTATTACCTTTATGTTGATCTTGATCTTTTAAATGGATAGTAAAGCACTGACAAAAGATGACTGAAAATAGACATTTGTATAATGTACCTTTAGCAGGAGGATGATCCTTAGATCAAGGACAAGTTAACAGACAAAGAATTCATATTTCACTCAAATACAAGCAGTATTCTCTGCAGAATGGAAAAAGCAAAATGCTGTAGCATGTTTTGGAACATTTTTGTAACATGTACTTTTAATTCAGTGAGTCAAAAAGCATTTATTGAGTAACCATTTTGTGGATAAACCCTAAAATAGATTCTATGGGGGTAATGGATAAATAAAAAGTGATCCCTCTAATCTGAACCACAGAGAGTTGTGAATAGATAAAATATAAATGTTTCAAAGATGGGAGACTTTTGAAAAGTTATATAAGTGGAAGTGATGTTAGGAAAACAGGACAGAAATGATATTGATTGAAGGAGCAATCAAAGTAGAATCAATCCTGGCAACATTCCTGGAGGCAGTGGTGTGACAAATTTTGAAGGAATGATAAGAGAAAAGAAGAGAGCTAAAGGAAATCTGAGTGAATGAAATGATTGGGTTAAAAATATTCTATGGATTAAAAAGCTTTTATATAGAAGATAACATATAATACTAGAAGTAATTTCATTATATAAAATATACATGTGTAGGGCTGGTGAGAAAGGAGGAGGAAGAGGTGAGGAGCTTTACTGTCCAACGTGAAAAGGAGATCATCTCTAGAAAAAAATTATTTTTATTTTTAATATGAGTTAGCAGGCTATCTTTTATAGTCAGTTTGCACCAAACTTTTAATTTATTCAGTTCCTCTATGATGGTGATAATGGTAAAGGTGATGATGATGTTATATCTGTTTTGGGGGAGAGTTGCTGTGGTCCCCTCAAAAAATGAATTATGTGAAGGAGGGAAATGGTAATAGGGAGTTTATTTCTACCATTTAAAAAATCTGAATCTACATCTAAAGTCTTAACGAATAGTTAACATCTCACTATTAAAAGTCAGTTATGAACAGCAACAACAGTGAAGAGTAGTATAATCACAAATGAGAAAGAGGGAATGCCTGGAATCATAAGCACTGTGGAATAATACTAAATAGTACTGGGCAAGGAGGTAGGAAATCAATGTGAATCCTGCTTCCACTATTTTTAACAGTGTGAAATTGAGTAAATCATTTAACTTCTCCTAGCCTTAGTTTGTTGAGACTGTAAAACTGTAATAACGGTACATACCCTGACTACTTCACAGACTTAAAATGAGGTTAGTAAAACAGAAAGAAGGGGGCTAGACTTGAATTGCATATTCAGCTTGTGATTTGATGGAAAGTGTACTAGAACTGAATATGTAATACTTTCTTATCTCCACATATATATAATGGTGGGATTAGACTCAACTTTTTGGGGGGGAGGCAAATCGGATTAAGTGGCTTGTCCATGGTCATAAAAGTAGTGATTGTCAATTGCCCAAGACTGAATTTGAACTCCAATTTTCCTCATTCCTGAGGCAGTACTCCACCGATTGCACTATTTAGCTAGCCCATGGACTTAACTTAAAAAATTCCTTTCTAGCTAGTTATCTCTGATCCTGTTATCATTATATCAAGGCTATTTTCCCCATATCTCTACTTCTTAGATCCTTATATTGACCAGCATATATCATTTTATATAGTTTCTCAAATTGCAAGTGATGTATTTCTCCTCTGACCTCTCTGTTTTCTTTATATTGTTCATTGTTGTTGAATCATTTCAGTCACGTCACACCCCCTTTCAGGTTTTCTTGGCAAAGATGCTGGAGTGGTTTGCCATTTCCTTCTCCAATTCATTTTACACATGAGGAAATAGGCAAAAGGATTGACTTGCTAAGGGTCACAGTCAATGTTTGAGACTGGATTTGATTTCGGGTATCCTGACTTCAGGCCTAAGACTCTACTGTGCCATCCAACCACCATAATATACCATTTATATATCTGCCATATGTAATTTATATCATAACATCAAAGATTCGTAACTGGAACAGACCAGAATTCAATATTCTCATTTTATAGAAGAAGAAACCAAGATATTTCAGAGGTTGTGATTTTTTTTTAGGGTCACATAATTAGTAGAAGCTTTAGTTGAAATTAGAAGAGGTATTCCTAATGTCATGTCCATTGCCCTATCCACCTGCAGTACTTACATATGTCCATGCTTTTAAATATACAAGTCTAATTCTATAGACCTGAGCTTCAGTTATAGGCCCATGATGTTTGGGTGTGGGCAAATCATAAAAACACTGTGAGACTTAGTTTCCTTATTCATTCATTCATTCATTCATTCATTCATTCTGTTAATCAATAAACAAGACCTTGAAGAAGTGATAACAAAGGCCATTCCATCTCCAAATCCTGTGAATCTTAAATACTGAATCTTAAATACCTATCTGGATAGAAAGTGTTTCACCTATCTTTATAGATCCTTCACAGGTCTTCCAGGGCAACTTTGTCACTTCTAGTAGGCTAACAGTATTACTTAATCTTAATGGAAATATATATATATATATATATATATATATATATATATATATATAATTTAAAGGGAAATGTAGAAATGCTAACAAGCACTGGAGCTAATAGGAAAAATATTTAGAGAAGTATCCCAGGATAATAAAAACAAAACTTCTTTAATCCTTAATATAGAGAGATCTCAAAAACTGAATTCTGGGAGCATAGCATGTATTATTAGCTTTGGTAAAATGTATATAGGTATATGTGGGTGTAGTAATTATGTATGTAATTATACATACACTCATGCCTGTCCTTGCACCATCTGAGAGACCTTGTTTTCATTTCTGGTCACCACCTTAGCAAACTAATCAATGAGGCATGAACTGCTATCTGCAGTGAGAGAAATGAAAAATAAACCAGAGATAATCCCTCAGTTAAAAGGTTATTCTGTGTGATAAAAGCTATTTTGTTAATTTATTTACTTACTGGTACAGTGAGATAAAGTGAAGGAACAATTAGGGAATTCGAGTTGAAAGGATTTTAAAGGGCACTGATGACTTAATATTTTATGTTATTTGATTGACATAAGCAAATTTTTAAACTAAATTTTTTGTATAGCATACTAAAATTGTTTTTGTTTGCATTTGTATGCTTCTATATTTTGAATCCCAAATAACCTTGTACACAATGTGATTAATTACTCCCAAAAGTTATTGAAATTTCAGTTATTTCAACCTTAAAAACTGGTCTTATTTGTGTTAGATATATCTGATCTTCAAATGTGAGATAGTTTTTGTTGCTTTAGTAAAACCTTGTTATATTTTCAGATTTCCTCTTTGTTGGATCACATATTTAGAGACTGAGAGGGACTTTTAAAAGAACTGAATTTAATCCCCTCATTCTGTATTTAATAATACTGTTTTAAAGAAGTTTTGAGACTTTACCCCAAGTCACCGAGGTAGCAAAGAGCACAGCTTGATCCCCAGTTTTGTGACTCTAGGGGCTGGTAGGTAGCACAGTGAATAGAATGCCAGCCTTGGAGTCTGGAAGGCATTGAGTTCAAATCCATCTTCTGCTACTTACTAGATGGGGTGAGTCTCTTAAAGTTTCCTTTTGATGAGAAGAGGATATATGTAAGTCCACTCAAGAACAGTGACTTCATTTAAGTAGAGAAAGCTTCCAGATTTCTCCCCATCATTGTCTTTGGCATAGGAAGGAAATAGGTTTATGACTACAAGAAAGCCACGATCAAAGAAACCAAACCTAGACATTATCCTTAAAAGTTTCCCTCAGTATTTTTCATTTGTAAAATTATTTGGAGAAGAAAATGGTGAACTACTAGAGGATCTTTGCCAAGAAAACTCCAAATGGTGTCATGAAGAGTTGAACATGATTGAAAAATGATTGAACAATAAGAACTTCAGGATTCTCTATATAGTATATCGGGTGCATTTTTATTTAGTAAACAAAACTCTTGGCTTATCCCTAAAACTCTTATGTATATAATTAATAATTAGCCAGGATATTTAATTCATGTAGAGGGAAAGTTCAACTTGTAAGACCACAAATTTAACTCTGAGTCTAAAACTCTCTAAATTAACCATTTTAATTTACCATCTTTTAGATCACATAATAATATGCTGGACATCAATAATAGGAGGACATAAGGGGGGAGTTCACTTTGGTTGTTTTGGAGAGTGTGTGTTTGTGCATGTGCATCTGTGTTTTTGCATGTGAATGTGTGTTTGTGTGTGTGTGTGTGTGTGTGTGTGTGTGATGGACTCTCCTTCCCTTTTGGACAAAGCATCTTCTGTAGGCAAAGTTAAATTTCTGTGTTTAGAAAAAAGTTAACTAATTGTCCCTCAGATGCATTTAAACTATGACTTTCATGAGTTATGTTTAAATATTTTTCTTTCAACAATGAATTCATTATTTAGCCTTTCACTGAAAGCTACCATTTTCTCTTTTAAAATATCTATCAGGGGGCAGCCAGGTGGTGCAATGGATTGAGCACTGACCCTGGAATCAGGAGGACCTGAGTTCAAATCTAGCCTCAGGCACTTAATAATTACTTAGCTGTGTGTCCTTGGGCAATTCACTTAACCCCCCCTGCCTTGAAAAAAAAAGAAAAAATATCTTTCAGGTTCACTCCTCTTTCTCCATCTCCTCTGAAATTACTGCAGCAAAACTTAAATTATCTTCTACCTGTTTGGTTCCCACTCCCAAGGTTGGCCCCATCCAATCTACCCTGTATATTATCAAACAAATCTTCCTAAAACACTTTTAGTTAATGTTAGTGCCCTGTTTTCTATTGACTAACAAAGCTAGGACAAACCCATATGTCTGGTTATTTAAGACCTACACAAGTAGTCCCTGCATTTGTCAAAGTCATTCTTTTTATGAAATGCTCATACTATTAGAACTTTATTCACTTTTTGTTAGGCTTTGTTTACAAGGCAAATGGGGTTAAGTGACTTGGCCAAGGCCACACAGGTAATTATTAAGTGTCTGAGACTGGATTTGAACCCAGGTACTCCTGACTTCAGGGCCAGTACTTTATCCACTGTGCCACCTAGCCGCCCCAGAACTTTATTCACTTTTGAAAGTCCCAAATTCTTAATAAATCTCTTCTTAACTACTCCAAGGCATTAGTCAAATCACTCCTTGTACCTGTATTGAAACTACATATTTCTTTGACAGGGTGGTACTGACAAGTAGGTTCAGGAAAACCTTAGTTCAAATACTCCTAACACTTACTGGATGTGTAGTCATGAGCAATTGCTTTGAGTTCCAATTTTCTCATTTAGAAAATAGGGATAATAATTGATATAGATCTTATCTCGCAAAATTGTTTGGAGATGTAATTGAGATATTTTATACAAAGATTTTGCAAAGTTTATCATCATTGTCATCATCACCATCATCATCACCATCATGATTTTCTGAATATATAAACTCTTACTACAAAGATGGATCACAATTCATCCATTACGTGTCCACTGAGTCTTAGAGAATTTCTTGAGATTCAGTGGATAAAAGAATTTCCTCATTTAGAGGCAGGATTCCCTTTCTTCTTAACTTCACTTATAACTCTGTATTACCTGTGTTATGCTGGCTTTCACACCTAGTGAAAGGGGAACGCATATTTTTGTATTTCTTTTATTTGTTTGGTATATGTTAGACGTATATTCATAATTAGAGATTATATAATTTAAAGAAAGTCATTGAATTTTGTAGTTTTGTAATTTGTATCCTCCACATAGATGATCATAAAGTTGCTGATTGGCAAATACATTATATTTAGTTATGAAGAAGATGATATAAGTCAAAATGCCCATATGCATGTTTGATTTTGCTGTGGTTATGTAAATAGGGAATGAGTTAAATATCTTTGAAGTACACAGATGTATTTTCTGAATTAAGGCAGTGATTCAAAGGTTGTATCAATAGGATGTGAATTCGCAAATCCATGACAGTCATAGAAGTTTCAATAAGATACATGGTCAATGTTCTATGTTTGAGTTTTTCATCGATTGTCATACTTCCAGAAAAGATTCATTGAATCCCAGATCGACAATGCTCAGCTTTCCATTCAGTTCTCTATCTAAATCATACAACCCTTTGAAATTCCTAGGAAATACTTCTTTTTTTGGTCTATTAGTGAATTGTATTTAACACTAACACTGGAGTTAGTCATTATTCAATTTGGACAGCACTCAAATACTGCCTTGATGAAGATTTATTTATACCTTCGTTGGAACCAATGTTTACTTTGATGCTGGATCTCATTGATGTAAGATCTTGCTTCCAATCTATCTGATCTGTCCAAGTTTTCTCATTCAGTATGACTTGTCAACAGCACTCTATACACTATAACATTCTACCTCTCATGCTTTGTTTATATTCTGTTTGTAAACACTTGGCTCAAATTTTGTTTGCTTGCTTGTTTCTCAGTAAACTATCAGCTCGTAATGGAAATTCAACTTTTTTTTTTCTCTTTCCTACTTCCCTAAGACTGACTTCTTCTAAGAGACTACACCTTCTCTTTAAATGTAGACATTTCTTCATTTCCTTCCCTAGACTCTCTTCTATATTGCACTTTTTCCCTTAATGATTTTATCCACTCTCATGATTTAATTTATTACCTCTAAGCCATGATTAACAAATACATCCTTCTTCTCTTATTCTTACTCCAGAATCTTCCATATTTCCATATATCAGCTGAATATGTCAATCTGGATGTTCCAGTATCTCTTCCAAATCATTATTCTAAAATGGAATGTATCATCCATCTAATATTTCTCCTGTTCTGTCAATAGTAGCATTATCTTCATAGGCAGGTTGTTATAGTAAAATAAGAAAAACTTCATTTGGCATCAGAGACTTTTGTATGAAATATCACTCTGTTTTTTGCTATATCTATTTGCACCCCATTTTTCTCATCTGTAAAATGAGGGTGTAGACTAGGTCACATCTAAGGTCCCTTCCAGTTCAAAATCTATCATTTTTTCATTTATCCCATAAAGTAACCTCTGAGTCATCTTTTATTTTTAACTATCACCCCCCCTGTACTGATCAGAATTTAATTTCTTTCATTTCTTTTCATTTCATTGCAGCTTTTCTCATATTTGTTACATCTTAACCATTTTTGATGTGATCATAGTTCCCTTTTATTTTTACAGTTATATAACTTTGTAATTTTCTTTTATGTAGTCTTTGATCTAATCTATCCCATTTTCAATCTGCCTCAGTGGATCATGTTATTCTTTTAATAAAACAAAAACAAAATCACCACCACAACAACAAAACCAAAAACTTTTAATTGCTTCTACACTGTTGAACAAAAGATAAGCTTTAGTTCTGGCATTCAAAATCTCCTATCATCCTATCATAATGACTCCATCTGTTTATTCAACTTTATCTTATGTAGACCTTTTGATATTTTCTATATTCCAACCAAACTGAACAAATCTTGATCTCCTCTTCCTGTCATTTCTTCTCCTTTTCCTTCTGCAGATACTCATCTATGAACTTTTGTAAGAAAACCAAGCCCCTAGGTGAAATTTAGAGGGTTCTCTTCAAACATTTCTATGGTGTTTTTTCTTGTTTTGCCTAGTACCTCAAGCTATTTTAATTCTTGCCATATTAGTAGAAGCTATCCTATCCTTACTGGATTGTTACCCTGTTAGATTGTAAGATCCTTGAGAGCAAGGACCTTCTATCTCTGAATTTCTACTTCAGTAGTTTGATAAAGATGACAAAGTCTAAGACAAAGTAGATCATTGTAATGAAGCTAAAACACTCTTAGGGAATTTCAGTAATATTATCCTTTAATATCTTCAGACCCACGATCAAGTGTTATGATCATGTGATTTGACACTGAATAGTCACAAATCACAGGACAGTATGACAAAGTGTCCAAACTAAACTTTGAGTTACGAGGATCTGGATTTGAATTTTGCCTCAAATATGCATTAGCTTATGTGACCTTGAATCACTGAACCTTGCCTAGCCTACATTTTCAGCTGCATTAAATATATATAAATGACACTTTCCTATTAATTTTTATGAGCCTCCAATTAAACAAATTACATAAAGCATTATAAAATATAAGTTATTATATAAATGGTAATTATTATTGTTATTTTGGGTCCTAATAGATGACTGACTCTAATTCTCTTAATGAAATAAAAAGCAATATCTTAAACTAGAAAACAAAATAACAAAAAGTAAAAACAACTTTGACCAGTCAGACTTAAAAGCTATCTCATCATAGTAATATGATCCAGGCCAGTCCATCAATATCATTCCATAGCCGTAGGCTTTCTATAGAATCATATTTCTACCTTTCTTCTCCATTGTTCCAACCTACTTATTTTAAGATCATCAGATGGCTTTTTTTGATTGAATTTAAGAAGGAGAAAAATGATAGATATTTATTTATTAATCTGTCCCTTCAGTAATAGCATATTATATTCTCTATGTCCAATAGATAAATTAGAAGATGTTAAATCTTGAACATTTAAAAAAAAATGAGGAGTTTGAGATTTATTTGCTACAGATTTTAAACAGATTATTTTACTTATGCATTTAACTTAAACTTTCCTAAAATATCAAGAGTCACAAAGCTAGTAAATGTTGGGGTGAGATTTGAAACCAAGACTTTTTAGCTTCAAGGACAATCTTCAATCCCTTATGCTATCCAGGATACCTTTATATAATTGCTATAATGGTACCCAAATGTTAATAGCTTTACACTTTTCTAAGTACTTTATAATAATCTCATAAAGTAGGGAGGACAGATATTATCTAGACTGTGTGGGTAGTATGATCATAGTTATCAATAGAACTAGAAACTGTTTAGTTCAACTCACTCATTTTCAGATGAGAAAATGGAATCCTAATAAGATTAAGCTGATGTTGTTCTGACCTTTCAGACATGTATGTCTTTCTGTGGCCTCATTTGGGATTTTCTTAGCAAAGATACTGGGGTAGTTTTCCATTTCCTTCTCTTGTTCATTTTACAGATGAGGAAACTGAGTCAAACTGGGTTAGGCTACTTATCCAGGCTCACACAGCTAGTTGTTGTCTGAGGTCAGATTTGAACTCAGAAAGATGACTGTTCCTGACTCAAGGTCCATGCTCTATCCACTGAACTACTTCCCCAGTGACACTCGGGTAGTTATTGTTAGAGATAGGATTTGATGAAACTCTTGTCTGCAGTTATGACTAGTATGTGTCTGAGCTGGCAAACAAATTGATGTCTCACATCAGTATGGCTTTTACTATTATATCTATCTGTCACAAAAGTCATGAATCATAGGAAAGTGGGATATAGGATTTTAGATTTGGAAGGGAACTTGGGATTTTGCCCAAACTTGCCATTTTACAAGTAAGAAAACGGAAACCTAGAGAAGAGATAGTAGTTGACAATGCAGCATACATACTTACCAGATATGGTACCTAAGACACATGACGGGGGGGGGGGGGAGGCAGGGGGTGGGGCAGGGGTGGAGGGAAGAATGGAAAGCAGAGAAGAGGAAAAAGAGACATGGTCCTTGTTCTCACATAACCTCAAATCAGTCTTTTCTATAAGCATGAATTTTATGTTATAGGAAAAATCAAGTCAAAATCAACTAAGAATCACCTTATTAAATCACCAATATTAGTAATAGAGAAAAAAGTAAGATATGAAGAGTAATTTGGAATTTCTTTCTGGAATAATAAATGCTTGGTTTTAAGATTCTTCTATTTTTTTATTTGAGATTTTTTCAAATTTCAAAAGCAATTTCTTTGGGCACCGCTATCTAATGCATGTAGAACATAAATGTTTACTTTTCATGAGTTGCTGTGTCAGATAAATCTTTGGTGATGTGACTTGTTCTAACTCAGTTGTATTAGTCCCCTGATAAGAGACATAAAATCAGAATTTAAACCCTTTTGCATTTGATGGGATGTGGCAAATCTTGTTCTCTGCCAAAATTGTCTCCCCAAACCCATGGGTAACTCTCTACCAATATGGTGCCCATTAGCAGATTTTTAAAGTCAAATATTGCACTTCAGATGCTGAAAAAGTCCAAGTCCAAATGACTTCCTCCAGAACTTATTATTTAAGAATATGAGAAGTCACATTTTTAAGTTCTCTTTTAATTGCCAAGGATTAAAGCTCCTTTTTGTAGGATTTGTTTAAAGAAATGATAAAGCTTTGAAAACTGAATTTAAAACAGAAACACCAGCACCACCTTAAAAGATAGTGGTGGGAATGGTGCCACTGTGATCTATCTAATCCATTATTTATCATGCTGTGATTGCAGAAATAACAAATATCTTAATTAGTGGATTTAATCAATTATGCTTTCATACTTTAATTGCCTGTAGAGGAACATGAAAAAGTTTCTTCTGCTGTTCTACCTTTTAAAACGTGGTTATCATACTCTTCTTTCAAGCGTTCAGAATAAAGTCTTGATAATTTAATTAAATGACTCATTCAAATGCAAGATCATATGAAAATATAATGGCTTAAATCATCTGTTTACTAATGATTCATCCAGGAGCTTTTTGTGTTTTGGGGGTAGGACCTTATCTACAAATACACTTTTGTATTAATATAATTATAAGAGAACAACAATATATTTCTCTAGTCTGCAATTTATTTCCATGTTTTCGGCACATTCAGGCTATTGAATTAATCTCACTTTTAAACAATAGAAAGAAATTCTTTACTAGAAATAGCCTGCATTCTCTTTGGCTTTGTGCTAGACTGAAGTTAGGGAACACATAGATGGCTCACATTGAATCTGATTGCTTTAGCAGCTTTCATTTTGATGGTATCAGGTTCCAGCTTGTACTGCTAGGTCAACATGGACCCAGGCCATTAAAGGAGAAAAGTTCAGGGAAAGTTCATTTCTATTGTTTTACCATGGTTACAAAATAGAAAAAAAAATCCTTCACTTGTAGCATGCTGCCGCCTCGGCCACTAAATTGTTTCTCTCTCTCTCTCTCTCTCTCTCTCTCTCTCTCTCTCTCTCTCTCTCTCTCTCTCTCTCTCTCCCTCCCTCCCTCCCTCCATTGATTTCTTTCCCTCTATCTCTGAAATCAAACACAGAAAATATACAAATATAAAGCTTATGATTTTCTATAATATAAACCAAATATAACCTTAGATCACTTTAAAAGCAAAATCCAGAGGTGACATGTAATATCATTATAATGGAAGTCTTTATTTTCATTTAATTGTTGCTAAATTATCAGCATTTGAAATTTACTACTTGGTCATTAGAAATTTTTTTTAAATTAAGAATGCTACAGGATGAAAGGTACCCCCTCTCAGTTTATTAAATTAAATTAACTCAGTAAATGTGTTGAAGGAAGTTCTAATTTTCACCTACAATGAAAATATTCTAAGGGCAATGTTATGTTTTTATAGTGGTTATAAACTAAAGCAACATTTTCATAAAAGGATATTTTTGCATATTGTAAATGGCCTCATATAAGTTTAATATTTACTAAAACATTATAAGCCATTTGTGAAGTGCCAGAATGGACTTTTTTCGAAGCTGCATCTTTTGGATGGGTGTGGAAGGAAGAATAGTGGAAGCGGAGTACTACCAAACACCAAAAACCTGAGATTAATGTTTTTGTATGATATAGAGGAAGGTTATTATTAATGGTATTTGCCAAAACCAAGTTTTTAATCTCTTCTGATATGATTTGGATTAATAATGCTTCTGTTTCTGACTTCTTTATAACAAAAATGAAATTTCAACCCTGCCTATTTTTACAATTAAAAAAAAAACTAACCTTTCTATAAATATACCATGTCTTATGCAGTGCATAGAATAGTTATCCCTGACCATTCAGATTACAGTCTAACTAAACCCAATGGCAATATGTGTACGTTTGGACCCATCTGTTTACCGAAAGAGTCTTTGCACTTTGGATTAACTTTAATGTTGGTGCTAGGAAGACAGTTTAGACAGTAACTTGGAACTTTGTGGCTTTAGCATAATGTAGATGGAGTAATATCTTTAACTTTCCCTCAGGAGGATGGTAAAGGAAGGGAGGAGAACATAATATTTTAAATCATGCCTTTGAAAAGTAAATACATGCCAGGTCCATGATGGTGCTTTTTAAATTACCTATTAAAGGAGTTTAATAATAGATTTATGCTTTCTTAAAATGCTGATGCATTTTTTATAACTATTCTATTAGCTCTACATTAGACAATGTTGAAAGTACAAAGGAATACCAATAAAAAAATCAGATCCAAATACATTATTTATATAACTCTTTGTATAAATGACTGGTTATATTCCCAACTGTGCCCACAAATGACTCAACTTTATTTCTAAGAGGAAAGACCAGCTTTAAGGATTGAACTATTGACTAGTAGCAAACATTGACCTATTTGACTGTATTCTGTTTATATTCTTTATCTAGAGAGTCATCAGAGAAAAAAAAGTTTAGTATGAATTGAGGATGACTTTTTTATTGTGAACCTTTTTACAGATGATTGCTGTTAACCTGTGATCCAGAAACACAAAGAGGTTTTTTTTTATATTTTGAAA
Source organism: Macrotis lagotis (assembly GCF_037893015.1). Classification (NCBI taxonomy): domain Eukaryota; kingdom Metazoa; phylum Chordata; class Mammalia; order Peramelemorphia; family Peramelidae; genus Macrotis; species Macrotis lagotis. Next base: position 123,760,405 of record NC_133663.1, on the reverse strand, counting down.
TGGAGTTAATATTTAAAAGACAAAAGTTTAAGGTTCTTGGAATCCCTACTTCACTTCAAAGCTCAATTCAAGATTACTGATTATTTTCCAGTCCCCTGCTCCAATCCCTTAAATGCTACTGGAGCCTCTTCCATTTAAAATTTTTTTTGTACTTTCTTTTTATATCATACATATACATATATATGTTTACATATGTACAGCCCATCTTCTCTGATAGAAAATGTCTTCTAGACAGAGATATTAAATGTTAAATTGTAAACTTGAGAACAGGAACTATTTTCCCCCCTTTTTGTAAATGCCAGGGCTTAACAAGGTGCTTGACTCACAGTAGTACAGTAATACTTTATACAGGTACTTAATAAATGTTAATTGGTTGTTTGATAAAAAAACTTCCATATGTTAGTGTTTCTTGATCTAGTTCTGTGCTTGACATAAAATAGTCACCTAAAATATGTATTTATTGATAAGTTGATAGAGTAATGTAAATGTAAAATATCCTTTAATCACCAATCACTAAACAATCAACAACAAGCAACAATCAATAAAGATTTATTTAGTGCCTATTATTGCACTGGTAGACAAAAAATAGATTCTGCTTCCAAGTAGCTTAAAATACAGCAGAGGAGACAGCAAAGGAAACACATATAAAGATAGCCAAGTGCCACATGAGATGAGTTGAAAATAATTAGTGAAAGAAAGGAACTGAAAATTTGATTAAATATTCAAGTTTAAGACCAGATAGTTATGATGAATAACCCAGTCACCAAAATGGATTTACTTAAACTCAAAATAATACAAAACAAGAATAACTGCCCTTTCTCTATTGAAAAATTTCAAATTCCTTAACTTTGTATTAAGCTAATCTTGTCTCTTATTCCTCTAAGATTCTTTAGAACCAGATTATATTCTTCCTTAGATACAAGTTTCATCACTCTTCTCAAAACTTCCGAATTTTGCGTACTACTCTTAATATGCTTTTCACATTTTAAGTTAGTGTAGATTGTTTGAATGATTTTATAGTATTATAGACATTTCAAAATATTGGCTATTTGAATATTTTCCATTTGTTTCATATTATTAGATAAGGACTTAGTTGTTAAACTGGTATCCATGAACATTAGCACTAAAAACTTTTTTTCTGTATGGGGAAAAATGAAAAACCAGACATATTTACAAAATGAAAAACCAGACATATTTACATTTACTAGACAAAATCTCTGTACTCTAGAAGCACTGAAAAAATAATTATTCAATTTTGTTCACCATGAAAAAGAATCCCTAATAATTTCTTGGTCTCATTAGATTTCAGAGACATTTGATATTAAAAATCAAATCCTCAAGATGAAGTATTTTCAAGGTTGAAATTGTAAAAGTTTAGTATAAATTAAAAGAAAAATCCTATGTCAATAATAATGCCTTACACAACTCTAGGGAAGTGCTGTACATAATATTTAGAGGTCAAACTATTGACTAAATTGGAAGATATCTTAAAAAGGTGACAGTTTGCTTTTTTTTAACATTTAGTACTAAAAGGAGTTCAAGACAATGCAATAATGAATTGATAGTAGTATCACAATGAATGAATTTACTATCTACTACCATATTATGAATGGAAATAGTCTATTTTATTAAGAAAACAAATGAAAGTCTCTGGGGAAGAAAAATACCCTAAGTAAATCAAATTATTTTTATATATGTACTCAGAGTGGTGAAATCGTGGAAAAATTATCTTTCATATTCCATGTTTAGGCAAAATTGATTTTATTTTCATTCCAAAGCAGCATGAAGAGAAAGTGGAAATCTTCCAAGTATAAGTACTGTAATCACACGACATGTTTTTTTCTTATTCTCATGATGCTAAAAATGAAATAGAAAACAAAAACAAACTGGTAGATTTTTTTCCATAATGTTTTGATCATTTCAAAGCTGGATATTTGCAAATATGTTATCTTTGTTGGGATTTTATTAGGCTGTGTTTTAGGAAAAATGTTTTTTAAAATTATTTACTAGAATAAAATGCAACATTACATGTATGTAAGGGTTCATATAAATATTTCATCAATTAAATTGTAGTTAATGTTAGTGTAAAATAAAATTTAGAGTGAGAGAATTTAAAGTCATTTAATTATTTATATCAATCAACCTCCAAGAAATTATCAAGGGCCTACTAAATACCAAGCACTGGAATAGCCACAATTATAAAAGCTAGTCTATTATTGCCCTCAGGGAGCCTACTCTTAACATTGATTATTTCAGGAACAGCTAGGTGGTGCAGTAGATAGAGTATGGGCCCTGGAGTCAGGAGAACCTGAGTTCAAATCCAACCTCAGACACATAATAATTTCCTAGATGTGTGACCTTGGGCAAGTCACTTAACCCCCATTGCCTTAAATAAAAAAAATTAAAAAAACATTTGTTATTTTATATTTGCCTGAGTTCAGTAATTCTCCCCCCAAAACGCAAATACACACACACACACACACACACAGACACAGACACACACACACACACACACACACACACACACACACACACAGACACACACACCCTTTTAAAGGGAATGCATTTTGTAATTTTTTTTAATTGACAATCTCTCTAATTTATTTCTTTTGTTGTTGTTTTTTTTTTTTTAGGTTTTTGCAAGGCAGACAGAGTTAAGTGGCTTGGCCAAGGTCACACAGCTAGGCAATTATTAAGTGTCTGAGACTGGATTTGAACTCAGGTACTCCTGACTCCAGGGCTGGTGCTTTATCCACTACGCCACCTAGCTGCCCTTCTCCAATTGGTTTCTTTGAAATTACTATTATTATCAGGGCAGCTAGATGGCTCAGTGCATAGAGCACCAGCCCTGGAGTCAGGAGTACCTGAGTTCAAATCCCACCTGAGACACTTAATAATTGCCTAGCTGTGTGGCACTGGGCAAGCCACTTAACCACATTGACTTGCCCCCCCCCAAAAAAAGAAATTACTATTATTTATTTTTCTGTCATTCACAATTTCTCTCTCTCTCTCTCTCTCTCTCTCTCTCTCTCTCTCTCTCTCTTCTACATGCCAGCTGTAGGATGCATGGATGAATAAGAACTGCTTTTTCTCTCAAATTGTGTGTTTGTGTGTGTGTGTGTGTGTGTGTGTGTGTGTGTGTGTGTGTGCATAAGTGATAGAAAGAGAGATAGAGAGACAAGGAGAGGAAATGGTGGATTAACTAAATTGGAGGAGCTGTATTTAAATCTTGACTCTTGTCATTTATTTCCTGTGTGATTTGGTTGTTCCCTTAACTACTATGAGTGCTTCTATTTTGTTAACTAATGAGTGAGCAGTTGGATATGAACCTCTAACATGTCCCTTTTCTTCAAATCTATGGTTCAATGAATGCTTTTAAGATTTATCTGAAGAAATAGGCCACTTGACAATTGGGTCTGCAATTCAGTTATTACCAGTTGGAATCAGACTTAATGTAAAGCAAGCATATCTTGAAACTAATATTACAATTTAATAAAATGAATTTTAAAACTCTCAATAAAAAATCTACATTAACAAAGTGCTAAAAACCTCCCTTGATGAAGTGTTTAAAAATAAAGCAACATCAAGATTTGGTTCATACTTCTTGAGATGGTTTACATTACCTCCATGTTTTAATATACATAATTTTTATTGCTGTTGTATCGGAAAATCAGGTTTTTTTGTAATTAATCTAGTGGTGATAGAAAGTCAAACAATTAAATTAATTTATTAACTTTATGTTTTTAAATATAGTTAAAATGTAATTTCTGTTATTTAAACTTTAAATAAAGCTATTATTTATGTTTGGGCACCTTTACAGATGATCCGGTTCCTTTGCAAATGAGCCAGTTTCTGGATAAAGACTACATTAATTAATCATATTTTGGGTTTTTACATTTTAAAAAAGTACCCTGTTATTTTCCTCCTCCTCTTATATATGTATTATTTATACATAGAAAAATACACATACATATGCATATATATTAGCTTGTTGAGTTTTGTAGTGTGCTTTAAAAGATTATAGATCCGATATGATGTTTCCCTTCTAATTTTAAATAATATAATTTATAGTTTAATCATTTGCGGAAAAAATTACTCTTCAGTCTGTGGTGTAATATATGTTGTGGAGAGTGCCATCCGTTCCTAAAATAATTATCTTGTTTTTCAGTGATTTAAAAAAATGTTCTTTTTTTGGTTTTAATCAACATTATTTCCTGTGTCAATAATTTTTTATTATTATACAAGATCAACACTAACTTCTGCATGAAAATATTTTTACTTCCATCAAGGGAAAAAAAGTTTAAGATATTTGCTTTAAGGGATTTGTTATTTTGAAAACATTTATAAATAAATGGAGTAGATGGGAAGTATTTTGTGATATGTGAAACTGTTGAAGTTAAACACATATAATATAAGTATTACCTCGTGATTGTTTTGTTTCCAAAATCTACTTTAGGTTAATAACAAAAACAATAACAATAGATATGTTGGTTGCTAGCTTATGTAAAACATCTTGCGGTAAGTGTAAATCTAAACACTATCTGTGTTTTCATTCTAATATTCTATCATAAATTTGAAATGTCATTGAAAATGATTTGTAAATCAGGATATTTTAAAGGCTGAGAGCTTGTTTCACATTTGTCAAACATGCTTTAGATTTAATAGGCTAGCTAGTATTTTATTTTCCTGAGTGTAAGGGTTTGTATTTTTTTTATCAGAATATGTTGACTTCGTACCTAATGATAAAATATAAGTATTTTTTTAGAATAGAAACTAATGTTACACATGGATAAAATCTGCCTAAGTGTATATACATATATGTAAATACACACCTAAATCTATTTGTGTGTATTCATATACACGAATGGTTGTTGACCTTACTTCATAGAGGACCAAAATGACATCACTATCTTAGAGTCTAGTTACAGGGTGTCCTACAATGTCTGATCAGTTCGGAATGATCTACCTCAGATTGGGTACAATAGACCATCTCAACATTTGGAGTGGATATAGTGTGTGTGCATACATCTATGTATAGCTATGGCAACAGATTGCATAGGGTAATGGATAGAAAGTCTGCTCAGAATCTAGAAAACTTTGAGTTCATCTTGCCTGTAACAGCAGCTAGCATTATAACCTTGGGCAAAGCACTTAACCTTTTAATTCCCCAGTTATACTCTAAGACACTAAAAAAAGCAGAAATTGCAGATTTGCATTGAAAGGTTTTTTTTTTTAGGTTTTTGCAAGGCAAATGGGGTTAATGACTTGCCCAAGGCCACACAGATAGGTAATTATTAAGTGTCTGAGGGCAGATTTGAACTCAGGTACTTCTGACTTAAGGGCTGGTGCTTTATCCACTGTGCCACCTAGCCGCCCAAAAGATGTTTCTTTAAAGAGAAACTCCATAGATACATGAAATCAAAACTTTAAAAATCTAGATGGATGTTGCACATGGTTAAAAATGTAAAAAATGATAACTTTAGGTGCATATGTAATCAAAAAATAAAAGAAGAAATGATAAAATAATGAACAAATTTAATAGACTAATGACAAAACAATATGTGAGATGACATCTGTCAGGGATGAAAAGTAGGAAAAAGAATCTGAATGATTAGAAGAGGAGGAAGAGGGTGAAAACTAAAATAATCCTGGTGTCACAAGATTGTGGATATTGAATCAGTTTGACTTCCTTCTATATGAATTTCAAATGGACCTCCTGGCAGACAGATTAGAGACTTGCTTCTCCTGATGCCATTGTTTTCTACTCTGTTCAGGAAATTACCTACAATGAGTTCTTGGTGACCACACATGGTCAGATACCATTTGTGTGACAAGGCATATCACTGCATGATTTCACTGTTTTATCCTCTGCTCCTTATATCTGCTAGCACCTATGACAATCTACACTTCAGTTGCACCTTCATGACAGAAAACAGTTTATTGAAAATAAAGAAGACAATATCTAAGGTTATTATTTTTACATTTTTTTATCCATGTGCAACAACTATCTAAATTCTAAATATTTTGTTCAAAGCTTTGATTTCATCTAACTGTGGCCACATGCACAGAGTAGGGATGATAAGTAATAACAATAATTTATATTTATTTAATCTTTTAGTTTTACAAAATGCTTTACATAGATTATCTCACTTGATGTTAACTACTGCTCTGTGCTATTGTTATTACCATTTTTATAAACTCAGAGAGTTTAAGAGACTCTTCCAGGTCACATAGCTAAGAAATGTCTGAAAAGAGATTTATAAATGAGGTCCTCATGACTCCAAGTTGAGCCTCAATGATTCTAAGAAGTACCCAGTAAATGCTAGCATGTGTAACAAATATGAATGCCTTTTACAGACCAGGAACTGAGGCTCATAGTACTAAATATTTTATTGTTTAAGACAATGCACCATTCAAAGCAATTTTCTACATCAGTAATTACCATGGAAGTACAAACTGTATTCACAAACATTGTTCATTTCTTTCTAATATTTTCAAAGTGACATTCACTATTCATTTATCATGGTGTTTGTATGATTTGTTATCATTGCATGTTTGAGTCAGTAATAGATCTAGCAAACTACTGACTTCAGAATGGTTAACTTTAAATATTTATTTTAATAATTAAGAGATGGATAATTCCAGAATGCATATGTACCAGAAAAGGAGAACGAATTATGTGTTCATTCCCATTCCAAATATTTTTACCTAGTGACCTGGGTGCTTAAATCAAAACAAATAATAAGAAAGTACATTATGCTAGCATGAGGTAAACATCAAAGTGCAAATAGCTTGATTTGAAAACTAAGTAAAAATCTATATACATATACATATATATATATATATATTCATACGTGTGTGTGTGTGTGTGTGTGTGTGTGTGTGTGTGGAGTAGAATGCTAAGACATGAGTATTTCAATCTTTACATATTACCATCAGTCCCAAAATTTATGGATTGGTCTATTCCCAACCTCATCATTTTTGAAGAGTAAAGACAGTTCCAGTCTTCACCGATGGGGAGGATAATGTAGAGAAAGCAATAATTCATCAGCCTCCCTCTTTATCATCATTATTAAATTGGTGCAATACAAAACTGAAAAGAGATAATAGCCCCAATCTTCCAGTAACTTAAAACCTAGAAAGAAATCTATATTCAGATAGCCATATATCCGACTTTTAAGATTTTAATTGTGTATATAGTCATAGTTTTAGAACACTATTGTATGCTAGTAAAGGACTGTCTGGAGTCATTTAGACTATCTCTTGTAATTATACTCCAATGAAATTAAATGAACTCTCTCTGCATATATACATATATGTCTACATATGTACATATGTGTATCATTGCCTACTTTTATAAATTTAAGAACTTTCAAATGCCTATATATAGATATTTGTATATATGTATGTTTGTGTGTATGAATATATGTGTGTATTTATAGATACACATGTGTATATATGCATACATATACACACATCAGTAGTGTATATTGACCTGAATATTTGAAATTAGTCAATTTTCTATGTCCTAACATAAATCCTTATAGTTTTATCATAATTCACACTCTATTCTTAATGAATCTAGAGAATTTCATGTTATATCATTTCAGACAATTTTACTAAATCTCCCTTCATACATTGATTTGTAAAACTAAATCTAGTACCATCTATTAATTCTTTCATTAACCAAAAATTAGCACCTAGTTATAACATGGTAGTTTTCTACGAACTGTGGAAGATTTCTTGTTATTATTGTTGTTATTCAATCATATCTAACTCTTTGTGACCCCCTTTTTAAGTTTTCTAGGCAAAGATGCAGACGTGGTTTTGCCATATTTTACATCCCCATCTGAAGAAACTGAGATAGAATTAAGTGATGCCCAAGGTAACACAAGCTAGTCAGTGTTTGAGTTCAGTTTTGAACTCAGGTCTATCCTGCCTCCACATTTGGTACTCTATCCATTTTGCCATCTTGTTATACAATGGGAATTACAAAGATTATATACAAAATCATTGTCAACCTCAAGTTGCTTGGAATTTATTTGGGATTTGGAGGGGGAGTGAGCATGATATATATACTTACAATTTGCCATTATAGGTTTAGAATTAGAAGAAATCTTAAAGATTATCTGTCCAACCCTTTCATGAAGAGAGTTGTCTAAGATTACACAGATCTAAGATGCCCTAAATTATACAGTCAGCATCACAAGTCAAGTAGTCTGACTCCAAATTTGGTACCACATTATCTTTATAATTACTTTCTTAGTTTCTTTTGTTGACCATGGGAACTCAATTTACAGTATCATATTTTTAATGTTTTCTTGAATTTATACTATGTTATGTACAACATACTAAAAAATATCCTGAGTATGTTTATAACCAGAATATCCCTTAATCCCTATATGCCATAGATACTCTAATATTATTCTCACCTTTTCTGTAAAACCAAAAATTATTACTATATCTGAATAGAATCTGACTTAAATTCAGTAAGTTATTACTAGAATATAACCCTCATGTGAACAGTAACTTGTTTTGCCTTATTTATCTTTGATTATTTCATAATGCATTAATGAGTGCTTTATATATAAAAGGCATGCAATAAATATTTGACTAAATTATTATGGATATGTATGTCATATGTAATTTCCTAACACTTAGAGTTGCTTAAAAGTCCCTCAAGACATAGTGGGTCCCTTTTCTTTGCATCTACCAAAGCAGAGGTATGATGAGTGTCCTGTAGTGAGCATTCCATTCTTCTATGACCCGAATTAGAGAGCTCCTAATGTCCCTTCCAAATCTTCAATTCTGGGTTTTTAATGCTATGTTTTTCTAGTTTTTTTAAGAAATCAAATTACTTTTTAAAATTAATATTTTTGGAAATAAAATGACAGTATTCAGACACATGGTGTTATTTATATCTAGTGAAATGGTCATGCATAAATTTATGAAAACACAATTTCTCAATACATAATCTAGGGATGGATCAATATTCTACATTGCCTCAAGCAAAATGGTCATTTTTACTTTCCTCTTCCTCTCACAACAATATCCTATTCTTATCAGGTTTTGGCAGGAACTCCATACTGTTTTCATTAACATTTTAAATTGTTGATATCAAAAGCAGATCCAAAACGGAGTATTTTTACTTGAGGTCAAGTTTCTAGAAATATCTAATAAAATCTTAAGATTCTGTAAGGGTTGAGATTGTCATTGAAAGTTTTTATAATGGCAGTTTATCTGATTCCTATCCAATTAGTAATCATAAAGAAGCTTAGCGTCATATATAAAAATATTGCTTTGTTCCCACTATCAGAAGAGGAAATACTCTGAGCTTTTTTTTTTTCCAGTGGTGTTGATGGATTTATTTGCACTGTCTTGCTGAGTTCTCCTTTGACCACAGATACAATTTTTTAAGACAGCTATTCAATCTCAGAATTATATAATCTTTTAATAATGAATGAAGCAAAGCCAATCAGCATGTCTAGGGGATTGAAACTAGATGATCTTGTACTTATTAAAACCGTGTTTCAAACAATTGAGCTAATCATTCATAAAACAGTCTGGAATATGTATAAGTAAAATGGACCTAAGTGTTGGAAGACATCTATGTTAAAGACATATCCTTTACTATTGCTGCTAATTGTAGCAATCCACTAATGAGTAGAAGCAATACCAATGAAAGCTGCAAGGATCAACACTCTCCATCTTTTGTTACCTAGTTCTTTTTTTTAATTTTTTTAGTTTTTTTTTTTTTCAAGGCAAATGGGGTTAAGTGGCTTGCCCAAGGCCACACAGCTAGGGAATGATTAAGTGTCTGAGGTCAAATTTGAAGTCAGGTACTCCTGACTTCAGGGTCTGTGCTCTATTCACTATGCCACCTAGCCGCCCCTATTACCTAGTTCTTGAAATATCCAAGAGCTACCAAGGCTTTTCAACAGTATTTCTATTTCATTTACATGGTTGCAAAAGTAAACATTTTATCTTTGCCACCTTTTTGCATTGTTTATGGAATACTAACAGAATTATAATTCAACAGTGCTATAGAGGTAAGGAGTATGGGAGATAAAAATAAATTACATTCTACTTAGGCTTATATATTGTTCAGAAAGTAAGAGTACTTTAGAGGCACAAAAAAGTTAAATCCGCTAGGTGACGCAGTGGATAGAACACCGGCCTTGGAGTCAGGAGTACCTGAGTTCAAATTCGACTTAAGACACTTAATCATTACCTAGCTGTGTGGCCTTGGACAAGCCTCTGAACCCCATTGCCTTGCAAAAACTAAAAAAAAAAAAAAAAAAAAAAAAAAAAGTTAAATCCAAATACTTTCATGACATGGAACACTGTCTAATGCAGGGGCATCATCTAATTCAAAGCAGTGATCTGTAGGGGAATGTAAATCAGAGAAGGCTTCAAGGATAAGTATTTAGAGCTGTGTTCTGGAGGATTAGGGGAAAACAGAAAAAAAGATACTATAGCCAATTTTGTGAATGAAGTTTACTTGTCTTAACATCTTGACTAGGAAACCTCTAATTCAGTTCTTAGCCAGAGTCTTTACACCACCCATGAAGTTCATTGTTATTCAACAAGATAGGTCAGAAAAACACAAGGACAGCTTCAAGTACAAATTGAAGCAATTAGCAATTAACTGCTCCACATTCCCCTATCACACCTTGTGCTTTCCTGCCTCAATACTTTTATTCATGCTGTTCCTTCACCTTTAATGCCCTACCCCAGTCCCATCTCCATCTGTCAAAATCAAACACATCATTCAAGGCCTACTGTCTTATTTTCCTTCTCCTTTAAGTACTTTTCCTGATCACCCCAGCTGGAAGTTCTTACTCCTCTCCTCTGAAAGGGAGTAAGCTCCATCACAGAACTTATCATACACTTCTTTTATTATAGTTTTTTTTGTATATGTTTATGCATAAAGTTGGACATATAAATGCACATATGTATACATAGATACATAACATATTTAGTTTCCTAAGTTAGATTTTAAATTGCACAAGGTCCTTAGAACTTAAGGAGATTACAAAGTTCATTTTATTCAATTACTTCATTCTAGGGATATTGAGATTTAGAGTGGTTAAATGGCTTGTTCAGATTCAAAAAGGTAGAAAATAAAACTAAAATTTGAAAGCAATTCAGCTCAGAAATATTTGAGTGGTTAATCTGCAAATTTGTGACAGGGATGGGGTAACAAGAGAAATTACTTTATTAGCTATATAGTGAGAGATACTCAAATACTGAACTGAAATGTAACTGGAGACAGAAGTAAAAGAGGCTACACATTCCTAGACATTATAGTATGTAGGAACAACTGGGAAATCATCTCTTCAAATGAATTTACTTAGGAGCAAGGTAAAAAGTATGTTTTAAGGAAGTTTGCTTTATTTGTTTGTTTATTTATTTATCCTGGTTGCAGTGACAATTTTCCCCAATATTCATGACTGAAAGTGGTGCCTGTCTTCTAAAATTATATCATCATGGAAAACTTGAAACTAGAAGTGACCTTGAAATAATCAATTTATGTTCCCTGTTTGAAATGAAATAATTTGTTTAAGGGCATATAAATAATAAATAGGAAAGTTTGGATTTGAACTCAGGTTCAAATTAGTTGCTCTTTTTACTATGCTGTGATTCCAGCTAAGGGGCATTTTACATCCATTAATTTTTTTTCCCCTACATTTGACACAACCTCTATGGAAGCTATAACTGACTTCATTAGTAACAAACCTAATTCAACTTAGGTTCATTTCTAATGGCATTTTTGTGCATCTCAGCTAATGGGAACCGAATGGACTGAATGGAAAAAAATGATCAGGTTATAAGAAAAAGTAGCCTAAGTGTGAAAGTTCTGAGTAAGGAACTTCATGCTGAAACAGAATGTATTCATAGATGTTCTTTGATTCTCAATAGTATGTTTCCAATTTTCTCCCTTTCCCTTTATGGTATAAAGAGCTTATAACAAAATTGATTATATTATCTGACTTTGGTCTTAAGAGTCTTTAAGGGAAAGATTTTTAATATAAAATATTAACTGTAATTAGATTCACACAAATCAGAATTATTTGTAAGATAACAAATTAAATATAATATTGAATCTTTGCTTGTTGGAAAAAGATCTGGTTTAGTATAATCCTTTCTTTACTAAATAGACCTTGAAGCCTTTGGGAAATATCAATCCATTTTGGTGAAGGTTTCTAAAGGCTGATGTTTATTTAAAGATCTGATAGTTCCTAATCATCTCATAAGTAAAACAATGGAACAAAGTTAAGGAACCCAAGGTATCCTAATTGATATATTTTAAAATTGGTGATTGCCTATAACTAACTAATAGGTTTAAATAAAATAATTTAAATGGAATCTACTAGTAAAGTGCTGCTTTCATAAAACTAGAAAACAAATTATCTATTAAAAAAACAAGAACAACAAAATCTACTAAGATCAAAAACTTAGCAGAGAAATTATAATAAATTTAGAGCGAGACAAGACCTACAAAGATCTTCTAGCTCTAAGAATTCATCAACTAAGACCCAGTGGCAGAGATTTTCTGAGTCACATATTAGTAGAACTAGAATTTGAATCTGCACAACAAATTTTCTTTCGAGAATTATAAAGTTCCTTGTAATAGTTCAAAGTAAATATTTCTGTGATTACATATATATATATGTATATATATATATGTATGTATGTATATATGTTTGTATCATATATACTCTTTTTCAGGAGACCTGAGATCCCTTGGAGCTCTGAGATTCTGTGATACATTTGTCTATTTGAGATTGTGTTTCTTATATATAGAATTTGTGTTAGTGCCCTCTTTGGTAGTTCTGGGTGATATACTCATGCAATTTTAAAAAAGAAACCTGATTATAGATTTTTTTTGATACTTGGTACTTTGGTATTCATTCAATTCATTCATTTCTGACTTTGTCTCTCTGTCTCTTCTCCTGTATTAAAAACACTGTACTAAGTAGTGGTCATAGTGATGCTGGTGGTAGTAAAAATATAAGGAGGATTGAAATAATTATTTGGGGTAGTTTTAAGTAGAGTATTAGTAATGTTACAACCATGAATTCCATAGAGGTTCTTCTCATCAAGGAACTAAAAATCTAACTGCAAAATAATAGGACATAGGACATGCGAAGATTGGGTAAACCACAAGTGTTTATGGAAAAAAATGACAGATTGACCAGATACAGTATTTAATAGCATAAAATGACCTGATTAGTAATTGGCTCCCATTGACCCTATCTGAAGAAAGGGGGTGAGAAGTGAGGTGAGGCCTGTGGGTTCCTCCATTCATTTCTTTCAGTACTCCAGCTATCTGAATGAGTCTCTTTAATTTATTCCTAATTCTTGTCATTTTACTCCAACTCCTCCTACTCCTTTTTTGTCTTTATTGATGTCTTATTTTTCCAATTATTTGTTATGAAAGTTTTTCAACATTCATCCACTTATATATTTATAATTTACACACTTTTTTTACCAGACTCCCTTGTACCTCCTCTCCTCAGCAGCAAACACTCCAGTAAAAGTTGCGCCATATGCATGAGTATTTAACATGCTTACTTATTTGTCATTTTGTGTAAGAAGAATCAGGACTAAGGGCAAAGAAAGAAAACCATGTAATAGGAAGGAAAAAAATAAGAGAAGTTAAAAAAAAGTGAACATAGTTTCCATTCAGATTCTGTGGGGTTTTTTGAGGGTCTTTCTGGTGAGTTTTTCCCTCCTATGAATGTGGATGGCATTGTCCATAATAGGTTACCCAGGTTGTCCTAGGTTTCTGAACAGCTGAGAGGGGTTGCATTCATCATAGTTGTGCAGCTCACAGTGTTGTTGTCATTGTGTACAACATTCTCTTGGTTCCACTCCCTTTGCTCAGCAACAGTTTGTGATCATTCTCCTACTGCTTTCATAATCTAACACATCTAACTTCTTTAAATTGCACTTTTATGGTTTAATTTGAAGCTTTAGTTTGAAGCACTGATATAGAAGTCCTTTCCATCAGCCACTGATGTCATTCTGCTGCTCCATGTATCAGAGGAGAACTCTCAATTCCCTTTTTTTTTCTTTCTCTCAAGATCCTCCCAAATTTCTATTATAGGTGAAACAATCCAATCTTCTTCTAGTCCTGATATAATGTTAACTTCCTCTCTTACTTGACTGGAAAGAAATACAAGTTCCATTGTCTTTTTTTGGTTGATCCAACCCAGATTTCCAGAGGGCCATCATACTACAATAATTAGGACATAGCTGCCTGAGGAAGGTCTGTTGAGAAAAATGCCCTTCTTACCTTTAGGGAATGCTTCATTAAGGAGGCAACATTTAAGTTAGGCTTTGAAGGATGAGTAGGACTTCATTAAACACATATGGAAGAAACGGCAATTCAGGCATAAAGAACATCATAAACAAAGATTGGATCATAGGGCAACACTGAATGGGGCATGGATCACTTTGGTGAAAGAATAAAACACAGTGGGTAACAGTGTGAGATAAGGTGAAAAAGATAAGAAGTTGTGTAGATTTCTAAAGGTTAGGAAAAATTATTTAGATTTTCTTCATAGGTCAATAGAATATCATAGAAATATTTTGAGCAGATGGGTAGTGAAATCAGATTTTTTTTCATTAGGAATGTTAACCTAACAACAGGAAGCCAACAAATGGAGGGAAAGAGTATTGGGATAGAAGAGGAGTTTATGACAAAATTATAGATTAGAGGGCACGATAAGGGCCTGTATCAGTGTGATAAAAACTGAAATGAAGAACATGATAGGACTTGCTATTTTACAAGATGTGGGAAATAAAGAAGTAAGGAAAATCAAATATAATACCATGAATAGTTGAATAATTGAAGGGCATTGGAAGGCAGAAGAGCTATCATGTCAAAAATTAAAAGACCACCACTATACATTTTGTTTAATTCATGGAAGTCATATAGTCTAGGCTTAAATTTAATAAGCAATTTTCTTTAGTCCATAGCTCCCATTTTTTTAGCTGAATGGGAACTAATGCCCCCAGCAGGGAAATTCATTAGTTATAGTCCTATTTATAGTTTTGTCATTAGTAATAATCATTTGTTATTTTAATACCTTGACTAGAAGTGTTAGTAAGTTAAAACACCATTATAGGATTCCTAATACTTGTGAAATTCACATCTCTACATGAAAATGAATCATTTAAAAATTAATGTACATACATATAAGCACTAAAGCCTCATGAAGGTAGAGGAACTTGATTCTAAGGAATGTTTACTAATGACTATACCTCTGCATTAACAAGTCCTTATTAAATTGATTTGCAAATTGATCTTCCCTACTGTAGATTGTACTTAATCTTTAAATGAGACATATAAAGTATGTCATACCCATAAACAAATCTGAAAAACAAGATTTTATTGAATGCCTACTATGTGTACAGAATTAGGTTAATGATATGAGGGACAGAGAAAAAGAAGTGAAGGATTTTGCTCTCAAAGAACTTACAGTTTAATTGAGAAGACAAGATCAGCAATAGAAAATTAATAGAATAGAGTAGAAGATAATAATTACCTCAGCCTGTGGTAATGACTCTAAGTTCACTGAGTTTAGAGCAAGGTGATATGAGTGTGCATTGGGCTACTAGTTCAGTAATGTTTGTGAAAGATCTTTATAGTAGATTGATAGTGGTAATTGTAATTGTAACTCACAATTATATTACCCTAATAACTTTCCTTGTAACAGCCCTGTGAGATAGGAACCATAGCAACTGGACTTGGAGCCAGAGAGCAGAAGTGGCTGTAGTAGTATTAATAAAAATAATAAATATATTATATAAATATATAATCTATAACAAATATAATAAAATAATTACTATTATAATTAAATATACTTATAATGTTTAGATGTTCATGTATAAATATTATAAGCATATTTGATTAATTTCATAGTATTCATTATTTTAATAATTATTATGGGTGATTTATATATAATACTTTAAACTTTGCAAATATATATG
Source organism: Macrotis lagotis (assembly GCF_037893015.1). NCBI lineage: Eukaryota > Metazoa > Chordata > Mammalia > Peramelemorphia > Peramelidae > Macrotis > Macrotis lagotis. The sequence goes on along the minus strand of NC_133663.1, from coordinate 123,744,403 downwards.
TGTGTGTGTTTATGTTCAGAATAACTCAATGGGATTGAATATATCATATTTTCCTCATTTTATAATAAGGAAAATGAATTTGATTTAGATTAAATGACTTGCCTTTCAGATTAACTAAATTTAGTAAGATTTGAACTTCAGACTTTTTTTCTCAGTCCAAGTCTAAGAATCTTCATTCCTGCTCAGCTCTTTATTATCTATCTGATATTAGTTTTTCTTGGTTTCAGTTTCCTTTTCAGTAAAATGAGTCAAGTTGACTAGATTGTTTCTATACTGCCCAACAGTTCTAAATCTATAAAACTATTTGGGAGGGGTACAGTGCTTATGGAATAGGGAAGAACCCAATTAGAGATTCTAATAATGACAATAAATAGCACTTTTTTTTTTATCAATTTATAAGTTTAAGGTGTGTGCATTGTTTCCACACATGAACTCATTTCATCTGCCCTTGAAAACTGGATGGAGTTTAGCTTTTATGGCACAGGAAATTGGGGGGGGGCAGCTATTCCAGATTTTGGAGTAGGAGAATGACTTGATGGAAACAAGACTTGCTAATTTAGAAAAGCTTCCTGGAAATAGAACCTGGATTGATCAGAACAGTGAAAAGGCTGATTGTTTTATCTGAATTAAAAAAATGAAGATAGCTATTCAAAATATCCTAAACTATGACCCTTTAAACTTAATAGAAACAATTTTGTTGCATGTGGTTTTGACATAGGAACAACGAGAAAAGAAGGTCAGTAAATATTGATTCCTTCCACTGCTTAGAAAAGAAGCCTTTAACTTAATTCTCAATCACATCAGACTGTTTCTTGGAAGATTCTAGCAAATATTTCCAGACATTTAGAAATTTAGAAAGATATCTGGATGTAGGCAGAAGCTTCTATGGCCTAGAGGACTGGGAACAAGAAGAGAAAAATGAGACAAAATATTAAGAAAACTAAATAAAATGTATAATTTATGTTATATTCATTTAGTTGGGCAAAAATCATAAAGAGGTGTATATGTGTGTTTGCATATATATATGTGTATATATATACATATATATATATATATATATATATGTAGGCATGTATATTTGTATGTATGACCCAGTACTGATTTTTTGATATCTCGTGTTAACCAATCTCAGTAACCTAAATATTAGTTTTAGGCAAAGTGAACATTGTGATAATAGGCCAGAACCAATCAGTATTGGATCACAAAAATTATAATTTCTACCCTTAAAATAAAAAAGATAGTATTACACTTCAAATAATTATCAATACTTAGATTTTTGTCCAAATAATCAAAGCATTTAAAGTTGGTAGATCTCTATCTTCCAAGTACAGGATTCTTATGCATTTCTTATTGGTAGCATTGCCTAATAGGCATTATTTTAAAAAGTAAAATATTGTAGGCATGTACATATTTGTGATGTTAATTTGAACTTTATTTTTGCCTGTACTTTGGATAATGCTAATACCAGCCTTCTGAGAGTAGACACAGCTAAATACATGAAATTTGCACTGGCAGGCAGGTGGAATAAATGACTTAATAGATTTGCTCAATTGCCTGTCCCTGGAGCACAATTCTCATCTGACCTATGTTACATAGGATGAGCATCTGACCCATGTGGTTTAGTTATGCTAAGAAATGAAAGCATCTCAACAATATATAAGATAAATCATACTGCTTTGAGGAATAGGAACATGTTTATTAATAGTCTACTGATGTCTAATTAATATATTTAACAGATCATTATGGAAGAGGTTTTTATTTTTCTACTTATTATACACCACCAGCCTAAACAGTCAGCTGACCAAATTTTTAATGCATTCCTGACATTCTTATTAGGCAATGTATCAATTAAGGTGTCCTTGATTAGCTTATATTGTCCATAAAAGATATTACAAATACCTAGAAATAGGATATTAATAATTAGAGAAAATTAGAAGAAAAAGGGACTAACTACATATAAATTAGTGAAGTAGATCTATACATTGACTACTCTTCAAAAGAATACCCAATACCATTTGTAGTATCTCAAATGTTAGAGGAAAGCAAATGAAAATAGAACATTCTAATGTTTGAGGGCAGATTTGTTGTAACTGTAATCAGCTATTTTATTTGTTTATTTTTGCCAATGTAACAGTAAATAATTGGGGTTTTTTTTTCTTCTATCAAATGACTGATTATAGATTTGGCAGGTTTAAAAATTTTTTCTACATCATGTAGGCATAGCTCTGATATCTCAGGAGGTCTTATTTCTATGAATTGATGATTATGTATAATGTTATTATGGTTTAATTTGGAAAACATCAAAGAATATGTCACATTTTATTTATTTCATATGATGTTGGAATATGAGTGTTGGATTTTGACTCAGAGGACAGGAGTTTTCATCCTGGCTATACATAGGACTAGTACTGTAACTTTGGACATGTCACTCAATCTTTCTGGACCAAAATTTTCTCATCTTTTAAAAATCTAATTAGGTGACCTCTAAGTTCCCTTTTAGCTGCAAATCTGCCATTAAATAAGAATATCATTGCATTGGAACACTAAACATGTCCCCAAACCCCACATGTTTTAGTATTAAAATAAAGGAGTAAGGATTAAGGGGACACATGGTTCTTGTTATCACTATTGTTACTGATGAACTGAAAGAAATCAACCATATAGCCAGAGGAATAATGTATCCTTTAATTAAAAAAAATTAAAACAACAAATTGATTAGAACAGTTGAAATGCTTTTAAATACTTTTCTATTTTCTGTTTGCAAATAGAATCTGAAGAAATCTCCTAGATTCATCAATTATAAGCTCTAGGAACAAACTTAAAAACTGATGATTCAATCAAACCCCTTTATTTTTGCCTATGAAGCTTCTCTTAGAAAACATAGGACTTGATTCTGCTAATTAGTCTTACTTGATAAAACTTAAAGGACCTGTAATTTTTAAGTGGGAGTAGTGCTTCAGTTTAAGCAACTTCTGGGAAATAACCCCCAATTTCTGCAAAATGTACTAGATTGCCTAAGAGTTGGGCTTTGGCTAAAAATCCATCACCCTTTGATCACCCTGGAAATGAATTTTCTAACTGTTAGGTAGACAACAGGCCGCATAGTACATCACTAATTGGAACTTAAAGTTCTTACAGCTGAAAAGAACATGTTTTCTATGGATAGAGTCAGTTCCTTCCTTCACTGAAATGCTGGAGTTTGAACTTAATTGTACCAAAGACAAGTGGTTCTCCAGGAGATATGAATACCAAAGAAAAAGAAGAAAGTTCTAATATTACATACTTCCTACTTAAAATTTGGGGAGGAAGAATTAAACCTAAGTGTAATATAACCAAACAACATGAGCCATGGAGGGGACCTTACAGATATATTAATATGTTATACAGATGAGGAAATTGGTAAATTGAAAAGAAAAGATTTTCCTAGGCTAAATATGGAGTTAATCATTTAGATGGTATGTCTTAAAGTCAGTAAGACCTGAGTTCAAATGCAGCCGCACACATGTACTAGATGTGCTACCCTGGACAAGTCACTTAACTCTGTTTTCCTCAGTTCTTCTTTTATACAATGAGCTGGAGAGTGAAATGGCAAACCTTTCCAGTATCTTGGCCAAGAAAACCACAAATGGCATCACAGAAAGGCATACACGACTGATATGACTGAACTACAACAAAAGAGAAGTTCATAAGTTAAATGATTAGACCCTGTTTAACAAAGCAAATAGGGATTGAAAAAGCTGATCTCTAAGTCAGGAAGATAATAGTTTAAATTCTACCTTTAGTACACACTAGTCAAGACCCTTAACTCCTCAGTGCTCTAGGTAAATTCTTAAGGCTATAAATTAGTTTCATTAAGAGAGGGGATTTCCTTATATAAAAATTCTCTAAATGAATGAGACAAACCCACTAGATCTTTCCCTCAATATTCAATGATATCACAGGTCTGCTTTCTAGTGCTAATCTTGTTGCTGCCTTGACTTGATATGAAAGCTAGGTTTTCCTTCTTCTTGACTCACTGAAAAGTTGATACCTACAATTTCTATTTTGTATCTACTTTCCCAACCCTTCTTAAAGCTGAATGGTCTTCTATATTTTGCTCATTTTTTCCTTCCCCAAT